>NC_053493.1:401235238-401535863 GCF_905171775.1 Rana temporaria | reverse complement strand
GACCTTCCCATTTTTGTTTTTGCATTTTCGGTGTGCGCGGCACATGGACTCCACATATGCGTTTTTCCTTGTTTCATTATTGCAATCATTGACATCAATGCTGGGGGTTATTATTGCTTTCACTGACATCAATGCTGGAGTTATTATTGCATGCACTGACACCAATGCTAGGGGTTATTATTGCAATCATTGACATCAATGTTGGGGGTAACTATTGCATGCACTGACACCAATGCTGAGGGTTATTATTGCATCCAATGACATCAATGCTGGGGGTTATTATTGCTTTTAATGACCCTAATAATGCGGGTTTTCATTAAATTCTCCAACAATGATGCTGGGGGGGGGGGGGGGTATTGCAGCCACACCAATGATGACTCCAACTTCCCCTTCATTGCAGCATGTTGCAAAAAATGCAGCAGTATCATAACTTTAGGGCTTTGATGTGAATTACAGTATATGCATTTTAAACGGGCTTCCTAACTTGATTAATTTCCTTTCAATGCAAGAAAACACGCTGCCATTGTGTGACCCTCTGGAAGCATCAAGGGCTGCACTTGAGGTCCTCTATTATTACTGGTCTACCCAATTCCTATTGTATACTGTGTCTGCTGTGGCTGTACGGTGCCCCCTGCTGGACATGCAGCATTGAGGCAGTTGTATCCTCAGGTCATAACACAAAGTGATGTGTTTTTTTGTTTTTTTTTGCCTATAGTCTAAGAAGTGTGATTGGAATGGGAATCGGAGCTGGAGCCTATATCCTCACAAGATTCGCTGTAAGTAATCACCTCTTTTTCCAATGTACGATTTTTTAAATGTGAAACTGACCTGAACCCTTGCCCTCCCGTTCCACTGACCTATCCATAATCTAGTCCAATAATTGCTTACCAGTGACTACTAGGGTGACCACATTTCCAGACTACCATTCAGGGACACCCCCCCTTCCCAAAAATCAGCTTGTGCTGTAACGAATCACAGCACAGTGATTGGACACAAGAGGCGGGATTTATGATTTCTCCAATCACAAGCAGGGGGTGGGGACTGTGCTCCTCCAGACATTCCCAGCCAGGATAAGTACTGTCAGTGAGTAAAGCGGTGATGTGGCCTTTTTTGGGGGCATCAGATTGGTCCGGGGGGGGGGGGGGTGGCTGTGTCAGTTTCATTCCGGGACACTGTATTGTCCTGGAATAAATGTGCCCGGGACAGACCTGCAAAATGCGATACTGTCCCGGGAAATCCGGGACACGTGGTCACCCTAGTGACTACAGGCCCCCATTCAACCAGAGCCTGACTACAGCAGTGGAGCATGTGACCATTGGGTGACAGCACTCGCTGGAGCCTGCAGTTCTGCAGTCTTGGGGCTAGATTCACATAGATCAGCGGATCTTTAGATCCGCGTGATCTATGTGATTTAAGATCCGCTGCCGCAAGTTTGAGAGGCAAGTGGGTAATTCACAACACACTTACCTCCAAACTTGCGGAGGCGGATCGTAAATCCCCCGGCGGAATTCAAATTCCGCGGCTAAGGGGAGTGAACTATTTAAATCAGGCGCGTTCCCGCGCCGATTTAAATGAGCATGCGCCGTCCGCGAAATTTCCCGGCGCGCATTGCTCCCACTGACGTCGCTAGGACGTCAGTGGTTTCGACGCTTACGCAAATGACGTCCATCCGTATTCGAGAACGACTTACGCAAACGACGTAAAAAAAATTCAAAATCGACGCGGGAACGACGGCTATACTTAACATTGGCTGCGCCTCATAGAAGCAGGGGTAAGTATACGCCGGGAAAACCGATACGGAAACGTCGTAACAACACTGCGTCGGGTCCGCGTACGTTCGTGAATTGCCGTATCTCGATGATTTACATATTTCTCAATGTAAATCAGCAAGAACGCCCCGCGCGGCCATTTTTAAAATGCAGTTAAGATCCGACGGTGTAACTCAGTTACTTGAAACCTGTCGGATCTTAGGCATATCTATGCGTAACTGATTCTATGAATCAGTCGCATAGATACGACGGGCCTAAGTCAGAGATACAACGGCGTATCAGGAGATACACCGTCGTATCTCTCTGTGAATCTAGCCCACTGTGTCCTTGCCCCGCCTCCTACCTGCTCTTGAAGTTGTTACTAAACCCACAACAGTAAAATCAGTCTGTATATGCAGTAAAGCATGCTTTTTATACTCACTGTGGAACCTAAGGGGTTAATCCTCGGCATTGTGTAAAAAGTCTGCGTGATCCTGTATGCACAGATCCCCTTCTCCCTGCACTGTCCCCCTGGACAAGTCTGGACAAGATAAAGCCTTTGGAGTCAGGCTGCACATGCTCAGTTTGGTGTGTATTGCTAGGGAGTTTTTGTTTTGCTTGAGAGAGTGCATGTGATCAGCATACCATCCCAAGGCATAAGACACACCCCCTGCCATGTATAAAAAAAATGATTGGTTAAACCCACAAGTGCTTTTTACTACTACTATTCCTTTATATTGGCTTTTGGTATTTACAAATGCAGCAATTTAGAAATCAGATGAAAGGTTTAGCACTGGGAAACACTTTTTGATAGATAAACACAGTGGATCCTCGAATTGCGAGTAACGCGGTTAATGAGCATTTCGCAATACAAGCGCTGTATTTAAAAAAAAATCTTAACTTGACTTGCGAGTGTTGTCTCGCAAAACGAGCAGGATTCAAGCCAAAGCAGCGTGCAGTACCGCATTTGGCCTGAGGTGGGGGGGGGGCGCCGAATGGCGCTGATCGGTGCCGTTCTAAGCCGTTCTAACTCCACACCGTAATGCAAGGCTTTCTCTCTGGTGTGGAATGTCGTTCTCGCCCCCTCCCTTGGACTACAGGAGAGTCAGGACACTCTCTACGTTGCGGATAGAGAAAGGAGCTGTGTGTTAGAGGGCGTCCTTACTCTCCTGTAGTCCAAGGGAGGGGATAAGCACGACACTCCACACCAGGGAGAAAGCCTTGCATTACTGTGTGGAGTTACAGACAGAAGAACAGGAAGTGAGGATTTCTCAGAAGAAATAAGGACATTTAAAAGCAAAATGGAAGGATGAGGTAAGTGAAGGAGGACTGCACTAAGGGAAAGGAAGCTATTTAGGAAGAAAAAATTACCTTTACAACCCCTTTAAAACAGTGTTCATTGCCCAGGTTGTAAAGTTCTGATTAGATTACATGCTCAGCATTAAAGAGAATTATCTCCTCGCCTAAAATTCACAGTGAAGCGCCATGGGAATAGGAATTGGCTGGCATTGCGGTGACAGCGCATTGGTGTCATATCATCGGAAAATGACTGAATTGTTCTCTGAACAAGGAACTCTTTCTCTTCTAGCTAAACCATCCCAGCATGGTGGAGGGCCTGGTGCTTATTAACATTAACCCGTGTGCAGAAGGATGGATGGACTGGGCGGCCACTAAGGTAGGTGGACTACATAATCCCAATTCAAGTTTTTATTCCATTTCATAAGTTATTTTTTCACCTTTATGCCGCGTACACACGACCGTTTTTCAGGTTGTAAAAAATGTAGTTTTTTTTTATGTCATTAAAAACTATCGTGTGTGGGCTCCAGAGCATTTTTCACGATGTAAAAAATGGTTATTAAAACTTTCGAACATGCTTTAATTTTTCACATCGTTTTTAACGTTGTAAAAAATAGTCGTGTGTGGGCTTTAATAACGTGAAAATCCTGCGCATGCTCAGAAGCAAGTTATAAACGGGAGCGCTTGTTCTGGTAAAACTAGCGTTCATAATGGAGTAAGCACATTCATCACACTGTAACAGACAGAAAAGCGCGAATCGTCTTTTACTAACACGGAATCAGCTAAAGCAGCCCCAAGGGTGGCGCCATCCGCATGGAACTTGGGAGCTTTGCTAGAGCATTTTTTTTTTCACGATCGTGTGTAGGCAAGGCCGTTTTAATGATGGGGTTGAAAAAAACGTTGTTTTCTCTAGAGTATTAAAAACTTCATTTTTTACAACCCGAAAAACGGTCGTGTGTACGCGACATTACATTTTTAAACTGATGGGGGTAGATTCACGTAGATTTTGGCCGGCGTAGCGTATCTCAGATACACTACGCCGCCGTAAGTTTGAGCCGCAGGTCCTGTATTCACAAAGAACTTGCGCTGAAACTTACGGCGGCGCAGTGTAACTGGGCCGGCGTAAGCCCGCCTAATTCAAAATAGGCTGGTTGGGGGCGTGCTCTATGTAAAATACTAGTGGACGTATCCCAGTGCGCATGCTCCAAATGACGTCGGCAAATCGTCATGCTTTCGACGTGAACGTAAATTACGGCCAGCCCCATTCACGGACGAGTTACGCAAACGACGTAAAATTTGAAAAATTCTACGCGGTTCCGACGTTCATACTTAACATTGGCTGCGCCATGTTTTTGGTGGTTTATCTTTACGCCGGAAAAAAACTAACATAAACGGCGTATCTGTACTGCGACGGCCGGTCGTACGTTCGTGAATAGGCGTATCTAGCTGATTTACATATTCTAGGCGTAAATCAGTGTACACGCCCCTAGCGGCCAGCGTAAATATGCAGTTAAGATACGACATCGTAGGAGACTTACGCCGGTCTTATCTTAGCAATATTTAAGCGCATCTCAGTTTGAGAATACGCTTAAATATACGACGGCGGGGATTCGGACTTACGACGGTGTATCTACTGAGACTTAGGCCCAGTACACACGACCGAGTTTCTCGGCAGAATTCAGCCAGAAACTCGGTTCAGAGCTGAATTCTGCCGAGAAACCCGGCCGTGTGTACACTTTCGGCCGAGGAAGCCGGCGAGGACCTCGGCGAGGAAATAGAGAACATGTTCTCTATTTCCTCGTTGTTCAATGGCAAAAGTCGGCCCGCCGAGCTCCTCGGCGGCTTTCACACTGAACTCGACGAGGAACTCGATGTGTTTGGCACGTCGAGTTCCTCGGTCGTGTGTACGTGGCCTCACCCGTCGTAAGTCTTAGTGAATCAACCCCATGATTTATCATTTTTATTGATTTCTATAAAATCATTTATTCCACAAATAAACTTTAAAATGCTGCAGCCACTGAATAGTAAGAGAAGGCAGTCCTGCCTGCATGCTTGGTGGCAGCCTGTGTATGACTGACTAGGTCGGATGCACAGAGAGGGTGAGGGACTGCCTCTGAGTCATTTAGCACTGCATGTAATCTGATATTAGCGGGAGTAGACTTTTAATCATTTTTGATGATTTATCACATTACATTAAAGTGGATGTAAACCCTCATGGTCTTTCACCTTGAGTTGAAAATTCGGAATTTCGGAAATTCGCTAATTTAAGAGTTCGTAATTTGTAAATTAAAAAATCCGAAAATTTGAATGAACGAAAATCCCCAAATTCGAAATAATAAATAACTAACTCACTAGTAAATTATAGGTATTGGGATTTCCTTCCAAATTTGGCTGTTAGTGAACGTAAAGAATACAAATTTATCTGAAATAACGAATGCTGCATCTAAACAAATGGAACGGAACAAAATAAAAATAAATACTAATAAGTTTTTATTATTAATATTTAATATTATCAACCACTTGCTTACTGGGCACATATACCCCCTTCCTGCCCAGGTGAAATGTCAGCTTTCAGCACTGTCACGCTTTAACTGACAATTGCGCAGCCATGCGACGTGGCTCCCAAATAAAATTGACGTCCTTTTTTTCCCCACAAATAGAGCTTTTGGTGGTATTTGATAAACTCTGCGGTTTTTCTTTTTTGCGATATAAACAACAATAGAGCGACAATTTTGAAAAAAAAACAAATTTTTTTACTTTTTGCTATAATAATATAAAAACAAGTTTAGGCTGATATGTATGTTTCTTCATATTTTTGGTAAAAATAAAAATAGCAATAAGCGTATAGTGATTGGTTTGCGCAAACGTTATAGCGCCTACAAAATAGGGGATAGAATTATAACGGCGGACACATCGGACACTTTTGACACATTTTTGGGACCATTCACATTTATACAGCCAACAGTGCTATAAATATGCACTGATTACTGTATAAATGTGACTGGCAGGGAAGGGGTTAACACTAGGGGGCGAGGAAGGGGTTAATGTGTGCCCTGCTAGGTGATTCTTACTGTGGGGGGAGGGGACTGACTGGGGGAGGTGACCGATGGTTATCCCTATATACAAGGGACACGCTATCTGTCGCCTCTCCCTGACAGGACGTGGATCTCTGTGTTTACACACGGAGCTCCACGTCCCTGTCTCTGTGACTGCCGATCCCGGGTGCCTGGCAGACATAGTGGCCGCCAGGCACGGGCACCTGAGTGAAGTGCGCCCCCCAGTGGCTGGAGGCCGGAGCACGTATATAGACGGCCTCCCGTAATTTTAGAACCACATTATGGCCGTAAAAACTCGTCGGACGGGTGGGAAGTGGTTAATTTATTACGTTCCATTAGTTTAGATACGGCATTTGTTATTACGGGTAAATTTGTAACTTTGGATAAATTTGTATTCATTAGACATGTGCATTCGTTTTCGTCCGAATTTCAGGTATTTTTGTAACAAAAACAAAAGCGCAGAACCCGAAATCCGAAAGATCTGACATAAAAAAATGCTTTATTTTAGTTTTCGTTGCTACAACAGTTTGATATAGATAGAAGATTCGACATGATGGTGACAATAGCGATCTGTATCTATCGAAGCTGAATGTGCCTAACTCTATTAGTCCAAGATTATTCTACGTAGAGAGAAAAGATTGGACATTATAGAGACAGTGTTGGGGTAGACCATTCGACGTGAAAGATGAAGATTCGATGAAGCAGCGAAAAACATACAAACGTTGAATCTGTCATTGAAGGCTTATGGTGTCTGTCAAAAGTTCTAAGAAGATTCGACAAGCAGCTAAACTGTACGACGCCGCAATCGTACATTTCCCGTCAACTGCTCCACCCACAGGCTATAGAAGAATTCTAATTCTATGACACTATTAATAATAATTTATAAATATAATTATTACTAGTGTCATACATTTGACTGGAAATGTACGATCGCTGCGTCGTACAGTTTAGCTGCTTGTCAAATCTTCTTAGAACATTCGACAGACACCATAAGCCTTCAATGACAGATTCGTCCTTAATTCATTCGGATTTTCGGATGAATGCATTTTTTAACGAAACAAAATACCGTATTTATCGGGGTATTGCGCGCTCCGGCGTATAGCGCACACTCCTAAAGTGGACCCGCAATCCTGTGGGAAAAAGATTTTTGTACTTACCGTTTTGGTGTCTTGCGCGGCGTCCATCGGCGGCCTTGTCGGGTCTGGCGTCCGTCTGCGGCGTTCTCCCCGCTCAATCCCCGCTTTCCCGAGCCGAGTTTGAATACTGCGCCGGCATATACCGAGCGCAGTACACTCGTGTATAGTCGGGCAGGCTCGGCTACTCTCGCGCTCACGTCCTGTACGTCCAGGACGTGAGCACGAGAGGAGCGGAGCCTGCCCGACTATACACAAGTGTACTGCGCTCGGTATATGCCGGCGCAGTATTCAAACTCGGCGCGGGAAAGCGGGTATCAGCGTATATCGCGCACCCACGATTTTGCCCTGGGCAAAAAAGTTTGCGGTATACGCCGATAAATACGGTAAATAAAAACAAATTTCGGGAGTAACTAAATACATTTATTTTTCGGACGAAAACGAAATTCCGAAACGAAATATTTCAATGTGCATGGACATGTCTTGTATTCGTTACATTCACTAACAGCCAAATTTGAAAGGAAATTCCAATACCTATAATTTATTAGTTAATAATATATATTAGTTAGTAATTTATTAGTTAGTAATTCCATTACCTATAATTTATTAGTTAGTAATAGTTAAGTTATTATTAGTTAGCTAGTATTTAAAATTTTCGAATTTTCTGAGATTTTATATTTTTGTATTTTCGTTCTTATTTTCAGATTTTCGTTCATTTGAATTTTCAGATTTTCATTCTCATTTTTGAATTCCCGAATTTCTGAACTTTGGAATTTCCGAATATTTGAATTTCTAATTTCCGAATTTTTGAATTTAGAATTTCTGAATTTTCTGAAAAATTGGGAAATTGGGAAATTCAAAAATATGGAAATGTTGTATATTTTCGAATTAACAAGTTTGTCTAAATTCTTTAAAAATATAAATTCTGAATGAAGCGAATTGCACATGTCTAGTAGCTACAGCCATAGCAGGCCATTCATCTGCTATGGGGGCCAGAAGTACAGTGGCTAGAACTTGTAACACATGGGTAGATTCACATACAATGGCCTAAAATTAGGGCGGCCTAGCCTAGTCTTTTTAGGCTACACCGCCGTAAATTATTTAGGCTATTAGTGATTCTGAAACCACTTACCTTCAAATTTTCGGCGGCGTAGCCTAAAACGAGCGGGCGTAAGCGCGCCAAATTCAAATGACTTGTTTGGGGGCGTGTACTATGGAAATGAGGCTTGACCTCACGTTTTTCTACTTTTTTGCGTACTGCGCATGCGACTACATTTCCCAGGGCGCATTGCGGCTAAGTACGCCGTACGGCCCTATTGATTTCGACGCAGACGTAAACTATGTAACTCCCGATTCGCGGACGATTTACGCAAACGACGCTAAAAATTTGAACCTTGCGGCGGGAACGGCGGCCATACTTAACAATAGTTAGTCCACTAGAGCATAGCTCTAAATTTAGGCGGCCTATCCCTTACGGAAACGACGTAACTCGACGGTGTAGGCCCGGCGTACGCTCGTAAATTGTCGGGAATCGGCGTATCCCCTCATTTACATAATCTAGGCCGGCCGCAATGGAAGCGCCATCTAACGGCCACCAGAAACATTGCAAGCTAAGATAGAACGGCGCAAGCCGACCTATCTTAGCTTTGTTTAAGTGTATCTCTGTTTGAGCATACACTTAAACAAACGCCGGCGTAGATTCAGAGTTAGGTCGGCTTATCTGCAGATAAGCCGGCCTAACTCTTTGTGAATCTACCTAACAGTGTTTTATATAGGCAGCAATAGCATTTGTCACATCATAAAAATATATTTAGAATTTGATTTGGGAATCTTTACAAAATAGTTTTAAATGGTATTAAATCTCACCAGAGGAATTACCTTTGAGATGGATATTTTAGATACAGCAGGACCCTTAAAGTGCATGTAAACCCAAAAATGTTATGTTATGTTTTTCATAATATGAGGTGATCCACAGTATAAAAAGTGAGAAATCCACCCCTCCCCCACATAACACATCCTGGTAATATACAATGAACTGTGGACCACCTCATATCATGATAAACATAACATAACATATGATAAACATGTCCAAGCTAGATATGTAAATAACCTGTCACTCAAAGCAAGGAGAGAGGAAAGGACTTTTTATTTAGACAGGTTTTTATCTGGAAGTCTGTTAATTTTCACTGAACAATAAAAGAGGATTGCTCAGAGCTGGATTAACTCTGTGTGGCAAGACTGGGCACAGATGGTAGGAAATCTAATACTCTACATTGTGACATAAAAAAAAAAAATTGGGTTTACATCCACTTTAAGGCCCGTACACACGATCGGATATTCGGACAACAATTGTCCGACGGACGTGTTTTGACGGATAATCCGACCGTCTGTACGCTCCATCGGACAATTGTTGTCAGAATTTCCGACAACAAATGGTGGATGGTCATGCTCTCAGATTGTCCGACAACAAATGTGTTCCGTCGGATAATCCGATCATGTGTACACAACCCGTTGGACTAAAATCCAAAGTACAAACACGCATGCTCAGAACCAATGCTAAACATCAGACAACAATAGCAGAAGTTGCCCAAAGGGCGGCGGCAAAGAGCTGAAAAACCACGTGATTTGGTGAATGTTGGCTGAAAATGTTCTGCCGTCTGTATGCAGAGCAAGTTCACGGCCAACGCACTTCAGACAAAAATCCACGGATTTGTCCGATGGACGTCCAATCGTGTGTATGAGGCTTTAGTAGCAGTGTGAGTTCTTGTTTGCTCTCTGTCAATTTTTGCATTGATTTATTCATCTGTCTATGTTTGTGCCTCTCTATTGCAGCTCTCTGGATTGGCCCACGGCTTAACCGAAATGGTGATCTCTCATCTTTTTGCCAAGGTAAGTTGAAGAATTTATAGAAAGTTAAAGTGGTTGTAAAAGAAATATTGTTTTTCCCTAAATAGCTTCCTTTACCTTAGTGCAGTCCTCCTTCACTTACCTCATCCTTCCATTTTGCTTTTAAATGTCCTTATTTCTTCTGAGAAATCCTCACTTCCTGTTCTTCTGTCTGTAACTACACACCGTAGCGCGAGGCTTTCTCCCTGGTGTGGAGAAAGCCTCTTGAGGGGGAAGGGGGCGAGCAGGAGTGTCAGGACACCCACTAACACACAGCTCCTTCCTCTATCTGCAAAGTAGAGAGTGTCCTGACTTGCCTGCTCACCCCCTCCCCCCTCAAGAGGCTTTCTCCACACCTGACACCCCCACTACAGCCCCTGAGACCTCAACTACAGCTCCTGAGACCTCAACTACAGCCCCTGAGACCTCAACTACAGCTCCGGACACCCCCACTACAGACCCTGAGACCTCAACTACAGCTCCTGAGACCTCAACTACAGCCCCTGACACCCCCACTACAGCCCCTGAGACCTCAACTACAGATCTTGACACCCCTACTACAGCCCCTGAGACCTCAACTACAGCCCCTGACACCCCCACTACAGCCCATGAGACCTCAACTACAGCCCCTGACACCCCCACTACAGCCCCTGAGACCTCAACTACAGACCCTGACACCCCCACTACAGCCCCTGAGACCTCAACTACAGCCCCTGACACCCCTGACACAGCTCAGCCATGACTAAGCACTGATCCAGAGTGTGAAATGCGTTGGCTGCTATCCCCTCTTTTTGCTGCAATTTTGTAGTGCATTTTTTGTTCTGTTTTTACAACAAAAGACAACCGAAAGGTCTATTGGAGTGCGGCTGTCCGTTTTCTTAGCCTCTATTATTTGTCAAGGGCTGTAGTTGAGGTCTCAGGGGCTGTAGTGGGGGTGTCAGGGGCTGTAGTGGGGGTGTCAGGGGCTGTAGTGGGGGTGTCAGGGGCTGCAGTGGGGAAGTCAGGGGCTATAGTGGGGGTGTCAGGAGCTGTAGTTGAGGTCTCAGGGGCTGTAGTGGGGGTGTCAGGGGCTGTAGTGGGGAAGTCAGGGGCTGTAGTGGGGGTGTCAGGGGCTGTAGTGGGGGTGTCAGGGGCTGTAGTGGGGGTGTCAGGGGCTGTAGTTGAGGTCTCAGGGGCTGCAGTGGGGAAGTCAGGGGCTATAGTGGGGGTGTCAGGAGCTGTAGTTGAGGTCTCAGGGGCTGTAGTGGGGGTGTCAGGGGCTGTAGTGGGGAAGTCAGGGGCTGTAGTGGGGGTGTCAGGGGCTGTAGTGGGGGTGTCAGGGGCTGTAGTGGGGGTGTCAGGGGCTGTAGTGGGGAAGTCAGGGGCTGTAGTGGGGGTGTCAGGGGCTGTAGTGGGGGTGTCAGGGGCTGTAGTTGAGGTCTCAGGGGCTGTAGTGGGGGTGTCAGGGGCTGTAGTTGAGGTCTCAGGGGCTGCAGTGGGGAAGTCAGGGGCTGTAGTGGGGAAGTCAGGAGCTGTAGTTGAGGTCTCAGGGGCTGTAGTGGGGGTGTCAGGGGCTGTAGTGGGGAAGTCAGGGGCTGTAGTGGGGGTGTCAAGGGCTGTAGTTGAGGTCTCAGGGGCTGTAGTGGGGGTGTCAGGGGCTGTAGTTGAGGTCTCAGGGGCTGTAGTGGGGGTGTCAGGGGCTGTAGTTGAGGTCTCAGGGGCTGTAGTGGGGGGTGTCAGGGGCTGTAGTTGAGGTCTCAGGGGCTGTAGTGGGGGTGTCAGGGGCTGTAGTTGAGGTCTCAGGGGCTGTAGTGGGGGGTGTCAGGGGCTGTAGTTGAGGTCTCAGGGGCTGTAGTGGGGGGTGTCAGGGGCTGTAGTTGAGGTCTCAGGGGCTGTAGTGGGGGTGACATGGGCTGTAGTGGGGGTCTCAGGGGCTGTAGTGGGGGTGTCAGAGGCTGTAGTGGGGGTCTCAGGGGCTGTATTGGGGGTGTCAGGGGCACACTGGAACAGGGCGGGTTATACTCTCTGATTTTTAGCTCCTTCTACTCCGGCTGCAAAATATCTGCACAGTACTTGTAGGACATTTTACTTGCGGTGTGTCCTTACTCACGAGTGTATGTAAAGTGAGTGTACTTAAAGCGGGGTATGCCTGTATATTATTATATTATATTATATAATATCCCTTAAAAATATGTTACCATAAAATTTGTCGTTTTCATTTTCTGGGCTAAAAACAAGGGGCCAGATCCACGAAGCGTTTACGCTGGCGTATCTATTGATACGCCGCGTAACTGCTAGGTTGCTCCGGCGTATCTTTGTTTTGTATCCACAAATCAAGATACGCCTGAAGCTGGGCTAGATCCGACTGGCGTACGTCTTAGTACGCCGTTGGATCTAAGGTGCATATTTACGCTGGCCGCTAGTTGGCGCTTCCGTCGATTTCCGCGTCGAGTATGCAAATTAGCTAGATACGCGAATCCACAAATGTATGTCCGGCCGGCACATTTTTTAACGTTGTTTCCGTAAGGCTTTTTTCGGCGTAACGTTACCCCTGCTATATGAGGCGTAGCCAATGTTAAGTGTGGACGTCGGGCCAGCGTCGAATTTTCCGTCGTGTACGTCGTTTGCGTAAAACGTTCGCGAATAGGGCTTTGCGTAGAATAACGTTCACGTCGGAAGCATTGGCTTGTTGCGGGCTAATTTCAGAAAAAACGTCAATTACGTCGGGTCAAGACGTATTGACATAAAACACGCCCCCATCTCATCCATTTTAATTGTGCGCCCCTACACCGACACAGTTACACTACGCCGCCGTAACTTACAGCGCAAATTCTCTGTGGATACGGGAAATACGCTGTAAGTTGCGGCGGTGTAGTGTATCTGAGATACGCTACGCCGGACGTAAACATGCGCCGATGTACGTGGATCTGGCCCAAGGAGTTGCCCTTTAATTCTTTAGCATGGCACAACCATCACTGATGTACTGGAACCCAAATGACGTTGGATAACAAATGATTAACAATCACTTCTTCTTCTTCTTCTACTTTTTAGTAGTTATAAAATGTATTTTATCAAGTCATATGCATCGCATTTCATGCGGGCGCGTGTAAATAAACCCTGTTTTTGCCAATGTTGGCACAGACAACAAGCGGTGTGATTGCAGATCCCGGTAACTGTTCTTGGTATAATAGGCAGAGTCCGGACACGGTCCTGCCTCGCGCCCTCGCGTGTACGTGAAAAGATATGGTGTTGTTAATGTTGTCGGGGGCGGGGCTCTAGAGAAACAGCTTGTGTCCTGACCTACTTTACAAATTCATAGCCGCAGGGAATCGCGGGCCTCGCTCTTTGTAGTATAATTGTTTTCAGCTGAGACTTTCCATTTTTCTCTGTGTCTGTCTAGGATGAAATCAACAACAACCATGACTTGATTTACACCTACCGCCAGCACATCATGAACATCAACCAAAATAATCTAGCGCTATTTGTGAAGTCCTACAACAGGTAAATGTGGAATGGTGCAGAGAGTGTAAGCAGTGCGCGGTCTAGGCAATGTGTACACGCAGTCCCAGCATGCAGCCCATCTATGGGTGGAGGGCTGACATAACTCTCTGCCATGTTATATACCAGTGATGGTGAACCTTGGCACCCCAGATATTTTGGAACTACATTTCCCATGATGCTCCACTACACTGCAGAGTGCATGAGCATTATGGGAATTGTAGTTCTAAAACATCTGGGGTGCCAAGGTTCGCCATCACTGCTATATACTTTATAATGACTCCACTGGTCATTGATGTATTGACTTTTTGGCCCCCACGACCCCTTGCCAAATCGTTGGGCTGTACTTGAGCTGTCCAATAGTGATCTCTCAAAACTACAAGATGTTTTTTGTTCTAGCAGAGCAGCTAAGAGTAGACAGGAAGCTCCACCTGCTGGACAGAAGTGAAAATGCCAAGTAATCATAAATGACATTCAGAGGCGGCTCTAGGCTTTGTGAGGCCTTAGGCAAAACTTGACATGGGGCCCCACTCATGCCCATGATGAAAAAAATGATTCAAGGACAAGAGCCTCTTCCCCACAACCCTGGCCGGTAGTTGTGGGGGTCTGTGTGCAGGGGTGCGCAGGCTGTCGTATCTTAGCTAGGTTTAAGTGAATCTCAGTTTAAGAATACACTTACATTTCGGACGGCGCAGATTCAGAGTTACGTCGGCGTATCTACTGATACGCCGGTCTAACTCTCTCTGAATCCAGCTATAAGTCTTTCCATGGAGACAACTGTCTAAAAGGAGAATTCCCTTCACTTTGAAGAGATTTGCTTCAACTTGCCCTTGTGTCTTTGGGAAAGCAATTGAAGGCAAATCTTCCCAATGGGACACAGAAAGGAACACTAAATCAATAGGGCAGCCTTTCTCTATTTTTTTTTACCCTAGAACAGTGGTCCCGGGGCCAGGTGTGGCCTTTTGCTTGCCCTTTTCTGGCCCTTGAGACATTATTCCTTCCACTGACATTAACAATGGGGCACAATTCCTGCCACTGATATCAATAATGAGGCATTCTATGCATTAAAGCGGAGGTTCACACAAAAAGTGAACCTCCGCTTTTTGGATCCCTCCCCTCCTCCGGTATCACATTTGGCACCTTTCAGGGGGGAGGGGGGGGGTGCAGATACCTGTCTGAGACAGGTATTTGCACCACTTCCGGGTTCTTATCCCCGCGGGGAATCCAGCCTTGCACGTCACCCCCCCGCTGTCTTCTGGGAAACACTGTTCCCAGGAGAGAGCGGGGACCAGTGACGACGCGCCGCGATCCTCGCGCAGTAGGGAATCGGGCATTGAAGCCGCAAGGCTTCACTTCCTGATTTCCTCACGAGGATGGCGGCGGAAGCAGCCGAGGACCGAGCAATTGCTCAGCCTCAGCTGCTGACATCGCGGGCGCGCTGGACAGGTAAGTGTCCATTTTTTAAAAGTCAGCAGCTGCCGTATTTGTAGCTGCTGAAAAAAACAAAACGGCGGAACCTCCACTTTAAGGTGAAAAAACATCCGACGATTAGCGCCCCTCCAGCCTCCTCCCCCCCCCCCCCCACGTTTACTTACCTGAGCCCTCGAAAGTCCCGCGTCGTGAATGCGCTTGCTTCTCGGCTCATTCACTGGATGATTGATAGCAGCGAAGCCATTGGCTCCCGCTGCTGTCAATCAAATCAATGACGCTGCGCATCGGGGGCGGGGCCGAGTGATACAGTCGGCCCAGCCCCCCCCCCCCACCGCCGACTATGGCCACCGACTGTATCACGGAAGCACGCACGCAAGGTAACCCCCCTGGGAGAGCACTTCCCAGAAGGGGGTTAGCTCTTGCGGGGAGGAGTCAAGACAGCCGCCGAGGGACCCCAGAATACGAGGATCGGGGCCACTCTGTGCAAAACGAACTGCACAGTGGAGGTAAGTATATATGTTGTTTAAAAAATAAAATAAAAAAAGGGAACCTTTTCAGCCCCTTTAAGCCAAAACAGAGGGAGAACTGTCACCAGCACACCATGGGTCTCCAGAATTGGGTCCAAAGCTTTATTAGGTGATCACATCATTACAGCAAACGGCAACGTTTCGGAGTCTTGTAGGACCCGTTCATCAGACATGTGACACGCATCAGGCCACAGGCCCGGTGAAGGAGTCCTGCGACAGGCCCGTCGCTACAAGGCAAGCAAACCAAGCAATTGCTTGGGGACCCGAGCTGGCCTGGGGCCCCAAGCAGGGCCCTTGCCGCCCTTCCTATATGCTGCAGCCGCCTGAGTGCTCTATAGAGAGCCTGCAGCACTGCTGCCTCGAGTCGTTACTTCCCCTTCTCTGTAGCATGGCTCCTCTTCCTTCCTCCTGTCAGTCCGGACTCTGGTCGGTACCGCGCAGTACAGGAGATTCAGTTTCCTGTTCCCGGCCGGACTGACAGGAAGTGCACACTGAGTGCTCACTTCCTGTCAGTCTGGCCGGGAACAGGAAACTGAATCTCATGCTGTGTGGAACGGACCCAGGTGGAAGGGGGGGGGGCGGGGGGGAGTAAAAAGAACATAGGAAGGGACGGGGGCCCGGGGGGGAAGAAAAAAGAACATGGGGGGGCTTTGCGTGCGTGCGCGGGGGGGGGGGGGGGGTGTTGTAGGGGCCTCCATGTCCATTTTGCTTGGGGCCCTCAAATTCCTTCAAACGGCCCTGTCCTGCGAGGCTCCGAAACGTTTCTGTTTGCTGTAATGATGTGATCGCCTAATAAAGCTTTGGGCTCAGCTTTGGAGACCCATGGTGTGCTGGTGACATTTCTCGCTCTGATTGTTCACGGTACCAGCCGGTGGTCGCTTCGGCACCCACTTATACACACGGCTTCTTCTACAGGAACGTGTGTGTTGGGAATAGTGTGCGTTGGAATCTTTAGCCATGACCGAGTACATGACCCCTGGCCCTGTTGAGGTCACATCCCGGAACCATCTTGTCACCACCCAGCCCATGGGGCTAGACATTGCCTACGTAGACATGCATTAACTCCTCATTCTCTTCTATTTTTCAGCCGAAGAGATCTAGAAATTGAACGTCCAATTCCCGGGACAAACCCAGTGACATTAAAGTAAGTGCGCCATTTCTGTCTTCAGCCGTTAACCAATGGTTTAGCAGCAAAGGTCAAGCACATGAATGATGGTGAACTGTTGTTGTCACGGATTTCAGTGCTGCATAGAAAGAGTCTTTGTTGTTCTTCGGATGATGACCCGGAGCTCCACATCTGCGTGCATATAATATTAGAAGCAGATGTTAAGCGTTACGCAAAGATTTCCTGGCTGATTGTCAGTAGTGTGGAAAGCTACAGAATACATAGCTGTTTACAAACAACGGGCCAGAAATAGTGTCAAGGGGAGGGATGTCTGAATACATTCGGCCCTTTGTCGTGCTTTGTGTATTTCATCCAGATCTGTGCAGTAATCCAGTGTGAGACTTTTCCTTCCTGTAATAAAGACCGCTCACAGCTCTCTCTCTCTCCTTGTGCAGGGTGACTGGTCTTGTCCCCGCCCCCTCCTGTAGTTCTCTGCATGCAGCCTGTAGTGGGTGGAGGCTGAAGAGCCACATCTCTGCCTTTTCACTTTGTTTAGTCTCCACCCCCTTATGTAGTTCTCTGCAGGCAGCCTGTAGTGGGTGGAGGCTATTGAGCCCCTCCCACAGCTCTGCTCTCTCTCCTTGTGCAAGGCGACTGGTCTTGTCTCCATCCCCTCCTGTAGCCCTCAGCAGGCAGCCTGTAGTGGGTGGGGCCTGTTGAGCCCCTCCCACAGCTCTGCTCTCTCTCCTTTGTGCAGGGTGACTGGTCTTGTCTCCGTCCCCTCCTGTAGTTCTCTGATGGCAGCCTGTAGTGTGTGGAGCCTACAATGCCCCTCCCACAGCTCTGTGTGATGCCGCGTACACACGATCGTTTCGTCTGATGAAAACAGTCTGATGGACCGCTTTTCATCAGACGAACCGATCGTGTGTGGGCCCCATCGGTTTTTTATCCATCGGTGAAAAAACTTGTTTTAAAATTATCTGATGGTTAAAAAAACGATAGAAAAAAAACGATCGTCTGTGGGCACGTCCATCGGTTAAAAATCCACGCATGCTCAGAATCAAGTCGACGCATGCTCGGAAGCATTGAACTTCATTTTTCTCAGCACGTCGGTGTGTTTTACGTCACCGCGTTCTGACATGATCGGATTTTTAAACTGATGGTGTGTAGGCAAGACTGATGAAAGTCAGCTTCATCAGATAGCTGATGGAAAAATCCATCAGACCGTTTTCATCGGATGAACCGATCGTGTGTACGTGGCATCAGTCTCAGGACTGAATGGACAGAAATTAAAATTATTTGAATCTGGGACCAAAAGTGAAAAGGCTCATAGACAACAGCTTATGATCAATTTATACCGTGATACTCCAAATTCATAGAAAATAAAACAAGAGAAAAACAAAGCTGTATTATTATTATTATTATTAATAATGATTTTTAATAATAATAATAAATATCAAAATAACAAGAGAAAAATAGAAAAACATGCTATTATTATTAATATTTTTATTAATAATTTATTAATGGACGTGAAAAATGATATGTTAGTGCAAATAAAAAAAGTATCACGGACTGTACTCTATTTTCTCTGTCACAAATGCACTAATGCGGCTACAATCACCTCTTTTATTAAAGCGGGGGTACGCCCTAAAAACAAATTTCTAACATTAGAGCCAGCATACTAAGGACATTTACAGTATGCAGGTCTTTTTTTTTTTCTTCTTCTTACATACCGTTATATTCTGATTTTGTCCATGGCTTCCGGGTTCTGATGACTGCGGGACTGGGCGTTCCTATCCCTGCCTCAGGGTTCTGATGACTGCGGGACTGGGCGTTCCTATCCTTGGATTACATGATTGATGGCTTGTGAAACAGTTCCCCTGTCGCGCAACGCGCGTCACCAGATTTCCGGAACTATACGGCGCCTGCGCAGTCAGCACTACATGGCGGGCGCAGGCGCTGTATAGTGCCGACTCGCAGCTCGGCTATTTCCGGAAATCTGGTGATGCGCGTTGTGCGACAGGGGAACTGTTTCACAAGCCGTCAATCATGTAATCCAAGGATAGGAACGCCCAGTCCCGCAGTCATCAGAACCCTGAGGCAAGGATAGGAACGCCCAGTCCCGCAGTCATCAGAACCCGGAAGCCCTGGACAAAAAAGACAATATAACGGTATGTAAGGAGAAAAAAAAAATGATCTGCATAGAGTAAGGGCTCTTTCACACGGAGCGGATCCGTAATTGATCCGCTCCGTTAGCCCGTTTGGCTCAGCGGGGATTCCTCCGTAATCCCCGCTGAGCTATCGGCGGACAGGGCGGTCCCCGCACACAGTGCAGAGACCGCCCTGTCTCTCCTCCGCTCTCCCCTATGGGGAATCGGATGAATACGGACCGTGTGTCCGTATTCATCCGATCCGTTCCACCGGACGGAAGAAAAATAGGGTTTTCTTCCGTCCGCAAAAGCGGATCTTTGCGGACGCGGATCGTTGCGGACGTTAGCGGATTCATCATCCGCTAACGTCTGCAATCCCATAGGGATACATTACAAGTCCGTAAACGGACTTGTAATAAACGGACCGTTTGTCCGTTTGTGTGAAAGGGTCCTAAATGTCCTTAGTATGCCTAGTATGCTGGATGTAATGTTAAAAAAAAAAATTTTGGGTGAACCCCCGCTTTAATAAAATAAATAAATAATATATATATATATATATAAACATACATTTCATATATCTACATATTCATTCTGTAGACCCCAAAATGTTAAAAATAACCCAAGCGCACATGCGTCTGATGTCCAAAGAAAACAAATCAAAAATAACAATTTTCCTCTGTGGTGATAGCGATACGTAAATAAATTTACCATCCATGAAAGTCAAATGTTTTCTTGAATTCACTTGTTTGACATCAGTTTAAACCTTTGCAGTGTTTTAGGTGTTTCACTTTATTTCATGTTGGTGTTTTTTGTGTTGTAGGTGTCCTGCACTGCTGGTGGTTGGTGACAATTCTCCTGCCGTGGACGCAGTGGTATGTATCAATATTGGCAAGACACAAGTGTGATAATACAGAATTGCTGGGATTCAGTTATGGGAAAACTTCACGGAAAAGCTGGCCTTTGAAAAGGAATTTACTGTATATTGATTTTGCATAATTTTTTCTGTTTTACTAAGGCCAGGAATAAAAAAAAAAAATGCAAAAATATATATTTTTTTTACTTTTTTTTTTTTATCTGGTAAATATGAACTAATGCATATACAATAAATTATATTGTATTTGTATTTCAGACCAGAAGTAGAAGCTCTAGTCCCTTTTTTTAAGCTATCCTTTCCTGCTTGTTATTTATAGAGCTCAATAGCTCAAGTGACTCCTCCTCCTCCCTGGCTGCCAAGTTCAGACAGTTTCTTAAAAAGTTTAAAGCGGAGGTTCCGCCGTTTTTTTTAAAAAAGCCAGCAGCTACAAATACTGCAGCTGCTGACTTTTAAAAAATGGCCACTTACCTGTCCAGCGCGCCCGCGATGTCAGCAGCCGAGGCTGAGCAATCGCTCGGTCCTCAGGTGCTTCCGCCGCCATCCTCGGTGAGGGAATCAGGAAGTAAAGCCCGATGGCTTCACTGCCCGATTCCCTACTGCGCATGCGCGAGGATCGCGGCGGGTTTAGCACTGGGAAACACTTTTTAAAGGATAAAAAGTGTGTTTTAAATACAATTATATAGATCATACCAAAATTAGGAGGAATAAGGGACAAAGAGACAGTCCCTCCAAATCAGGCACAGTTGGGAGCTATGGGGTTGTCTTTCCTCTTTACCTGACTCTGCAGTCTGTGGAATCTGATTTCCCTGGTCTGTTTTACATTTCATCTGTAAAGCAGACTTTAGAGAGCTGATCCTCTTACATGGAGCTGGTCACCTGTTGGCTACAATTTTAAATACATTGGCCCGGATTCAGAACAAAGATACGCTGGCGTATCTATTGATACGCCGCGTAACTTCTAGGATGCGCCGGCGTATCTTTTTTCTGTATTCAGAAAACAAGATACGCCAGAATTTTGGTAAGATCCGACTGGCGTAAGCCTCTTACGCCGTCGTATCTTAGTTGCATATTTACGCTGGCCGCTAGGTGGCGCTTCCGTAGATTTACGCGAGGAATATGCAAATTAGGTAAATACGCCGATTCACAAACGTACGTCCGCCCCGGCGCATTTTTTTGCGTCGTTTACGTAGGGCTTTTTCCGGCGTAAAGTTACCCCTCATAAAGCAGTGGTAAGTCATGTTAGGTATGGACGTCGGAAACGTACGAACAGCGTATAGGGCTGTACGTAAGTTTGCGGCGTAATTTGGAGCATGTGCACTTGGAAACGTTCACGGACGGCGCATGCGCCGTTCGTAAGAAACATCAATTACGTGGGGTCACAAGTAATTTAAATAAAACACGCCCACATCATCCACATTTAAATTAGGCGGGCTTATGCCCACCCATATACGCTACGCCGCCGTAACTTCGGGCGTAAGATCTTTCAGAATGCACTACTCGCCTGACTGAGTTACGGCGGCGTAGCACATATGAGATGCGCTACGCCCGCAGAAAGATACGCTAATCTTTCTGAATCTGGGCCATAGTGTTTCTAATAAAGGGGTTGTAAACCCAGAATTTAATAAATAAAAACCTGCAAGACAAAGCCATAATGAGCTAGTATGACTAGCATACTAGCTCATTGTGAATTACTTACCTTAGTTCGAAGCCCCCGAAGCTGTTCTCGTATCTCACCCTCCGGCCGCAGACATCTCCCCGGAAGGTTACTTGCGGGTATCGCCGCACCGGCGCTGTGATTGGCTGGAGCGTCACTCTGCGCATGCGCCATCAAAGCCGGCATTAGCCATTCCCAAATCCGGCATTCCCAGTGCGCATGCGCCGTAGACAACGGTGCATTGCTTTTGGCAAATATCTATTAAACCGTGTAGGTTTAGGAGATATTGCAAACACCTACAGGTAAGCCCTAAGCCTTACGACGTTTTACTCGACGTGATTCTTGTCAAGCCTGTCTTGCATACACACGATCGTGGGAAAAAAAATGCTCGAGCAAAGCGCGGTGACGTACAACACGTATGACGGCACTATAAAGGGGAAGTGAGAAGTGAAAAATGCTCTGGAGCCTACACACGATCGTTTTTAACCACTTGACAACTGGGCACTTAAACACCCTTAATAACCAGACCAATTTTCAGCTTTCGGTGCTCTCACATTTTGAATGACAATAACTCAGTGATACAACACTGTAACCAAATGAAATTTTTGTCCTTTTTTTCCCACAAATAGAGCTTTATTTTGGTGGTATTTGATCACCTCTGCGGTTTTTATTTTTTCCGCTAATAATGAAAAAAGAACGAAAATTTTGTAAAAAAATGATTTTTTTTTCATTTCTATTATAAAATTTTGCAAAAAATTAATTTTTCTTCATAAATTTGGCCTAAAATGTATACTGCTACATATCTTTGGTAAAAAAAAAAAAAAAATTGGGATATTATTTAGTCTGGGTGAAAGTTATAGGGTCTACAAGCTATGGTACCAATTACTGAAAATTTATCAATTTGATCACATCCGATGTACTGACAGCCTCTCTCATTTCTTGAGACCCTAACATGCCAGAAAAGTACAAATACCCCCCAAATGACCCCTTTTTGGAAAGAAGACATTCCAAGGTATTTAGAAAGAGGCATGGTGAGTTTTTAGAAGTTGTAATTTTTTCCCACAATTCTTTGCAAAATCAAGATTTTTTTTTTTTTTTTCACAAAATGTTCATATTCGCCGGTTATTTCTCACACACAGCATATGCATAACACTAATTACACCCCAAAACACATTCTGCTATTCCTCCCGAGTATGGCGATACCAAATGTGTGAGACTTTTACACAGCGTGGCCACATACAGAGGCCCGACATGCAGGGAGCACCATCAGGCGTTCTGGAGCACCGAGACCAATTCTGACATTTCTCTCCTACATGTAAAAATCATCATTTATTTGCTAGAAAATTACATAGAACCCCAAAACATTATATATGCTTTTTTAGCAAAGACCCTAGAGAATACAATGGCGGTCGTTGCAACTTTTTATCGCGCACGTTATTTTCGCAGCAATTGTTCGAATGCGTTTTTTTGGAAATAAAACGGTTTTGTGCTTTTAAAAAAAAAAAAACATTAAAGTTAGCCCAATGTTTTTGCATAATATGAAAGATGAAGTTACGCCGAGTCAATAGATACCCAACATGTCACCCTTCAATATTGCACACGCTTGTGGAATGGCGCCAAACTTCGCTACTTAAAAATCCCCATAGGCGACGCTTTAAATATTTTTACTGGTTACATCTTTTTAGTTGGAGAAGAGCTCTAGGGCCAAAAGTATTGCTCTTGCTCCAACGTTCGCAGCGATACCTCACATGTGTGGTTTGAACACCGTTTTCATATGTGGGCGGGACTTACGTGTGCGGTCGCTTCTGTATACGAGCACGCAGGAACAGGGGCGCTTTAAAAAAAAAAAATATTTTTATTGTTCATTTCACTTTATTTATTTTAGTTTGATACGTTTTTCCCCAAAAATAAATGTTTTGATCACTTTTATTCCTATTACAAGGAATGTAAACATCCCTTGTAATAGGAATATAGCATGACAGGTCCTCTTTACAGTGAGATGTGGGGTCAATAAGACCCCACATCTCACCTCTAGGCTGGGAAGCCTGAAAAAAAATTAAAAAAAATAAAACGATCCTGGTTTCGATCGTAGCGGTGAGTCAGAAGAGGCACCAGAGGGAGAAGGGAGGGGAGACGTCCCCTTTCGCCTCCCGTAAGAACGATCAAGAGGCGGAACAGCCGACATGATTGTTCTTACGGTGTAGAAAATCGCCGGCTGAAAAAAATGATATCTGAATGATGCCTGTAGCTGCAGGCATCATTCAGATATCCCTGCACAAAGTCAAGGACGTCATGACGGCCGGCGGGCGGGAAGTGGTTAAAACGCATTTTTTTCCCAGAGTATTTTCTGGGTACTGCAGAGTATTAGCCGGGGTATTGCAGAGTATTGGTGTTGGGGTATTGCAGAGTATTGGTGTTGGGGTATTGCAGAGTATTGGTGTTGGGGTATTGCAGAGTATTGGTGCGGGGGTATTGCCGAGTATTGGTGCGGGGGTATTGCAGAGTATTGGTGCGGGGGTATTGCAGAGTATTGGTGTTGGGGTATTGCAGAGTATTGGTGCGGGGGTATTGCAGAGTATTGGTGTTGGGGTATTGCAGAGTATTGGTGCGGGGGTATTGCAGAGTATTGGTGTTGGGGTATTGCAGAGTATTGGTGCGGGGGTATTGCAGAGTATTGGTGCGGGGGTATTGCAGAGTATTGGTGCGGGGGTATTGCAGAGTATTGGTGTTGGGGTACTGCAGAGTATTGGTGTTGGGGTATTGCAGAGTATTGGTGCGGGGGTATTGCAGAGTATTGGTGCGGGGGTATTGCAGAGTATTGGTGCGGGGGTATTGCAGAGTATTGGTGCGGGGGTATTGCAGAGTATTGGTGCGGGGGTATTGCAGAGTAATTGCGCAGAGTAATTGTGCAGGGGTATTGCAGAGTATTGCCGGGGAGCAATGCAGAGTATTGCCGGGAGCAATGCAGAGTATTGCCGGGGAGCAATGCAGAGTATTGCCGGGGAGCAATGCAGAGTATTGCCGGGGAGCAATGCAGAGTATTGCCGGGGAGTAATGCAGAGTATTGCCGTGGAGTAATGCAGAGTATTGCCGGGGAGTAATGCAGAGTATTGCGCAGGGGGGTATGCAGAGTATTGCGCAGGGGGGTATGCAGAGTATTGCGCAGGGGGTGGTATGCAGAGTATTGCGCAGGGGGTGGTATGCAGAGTATTGCGCAGGGGGTGGTATGCAGAGTATTGCGCAGGGGGGTATGCAGAGTATTTCGCAGGGGGGTATGCAGAGTATTTCGCAGGGGGGTATGCAGAGTATTGCGCAGGGGGGTATGCAGAGTATTGCGAAGGGGGGTATGCAGAGTATTGCGCAGGGGAGGTATGCAGAGTATTGCGCAGGGGGGGTATGCAGAGTATTTCGCAGGTGGGGGGTATGCAGAGTATTTCGCAGGTGGGGGGTATGCAGAGTATTTCGTAGGGGGGGTATGCAGAGTATTGCGCAGGGGGGGTATGCAGAGTATTGCGCAGGGGGGGTATGCAGAGTATTGCGCAGGGGGGGTATGCAGAGTATTGCGCAGGGGGGTATGCAGAGTATTGCGCAGGGGGGTATGCAGAGTATTGCCGGGGGTATGCAGAGTATTGTAGGGGGGGTATTGCAGAGTGTATTGCACAGTATTGCAGAGTATTGTAGGGGGTATGCAGAGTATTGCAGAGTATTGTAGGGGGTATGCAGAGTATTGCAGAGTATTGTAGGGGGTATGCAGAGTATTGCAGAGTATTGTAGGGGGTATGCAGAGTATTGTAGGGGGTATGCAGAGTATTGCAGAGTATTGTAAGGGGGGGTATTGCAGGGGGTTTCAGGGATGGCTGAGCAGGGATGGATGGATCTGTGACTGCAATAGTCACAGATCCATCCACAGCGCTGCTGACACCCGCGCTCCCCCCTCTCACACTGTACCGCTCGGTACAGAGAGAGGAGGGAGGAACCGGCGTCATCAAAAGACGCCGGTTTGTTTACATGTGATCGCTCCGTCATTGGACGGAGCGATCACATGGTAAACGGCCGCTATCAGCGGCCGTTTACCGCGATTCGTGATCGGCCGGGTCCTCTGGACCCGGCGGTCACGGATGTTCCCGTGTGCGCGTCCCAGGGGACACGCGGGAGACGGACTCTGGGAGGACGTACATTGACGCCCTCCTAGAGTTAACCACCCGCCCTGTAGACGTATATTGTCTATAGGGCGGTTACTAAGTGGTTAATGACCAATTTAAAAAATGGCATTTTTCTCGTCATGAAAAACTAACTAACAACTAAAAATTAATCTAGGCTTACCTGTAGGTGTAACTTCAAAAAGAGGGTTTATTTACTTAACATTTTTCATTTAAATTAATTTAATAAAAGTGTTTTTAGCTCTGATCATGATAATATATATATATACATAAAAGATGATTGCAGATTTAACTGTTGCACTGGACCAATTGTATTTATATAGCCAGATTCAGAAAGACTGGCTTATCTTTGTGCAGGCGTAGCGTATCACATTTACGCTACGCCGCTGTAAGTCAGAGAGGCAAGTGCTGTATTCACAAAGCACTTGCCTCCTAAGTTACGGCGGCGTAGCGTAAATAGGCCGGCCTAAATGCGCCTAATTCAAATGTGGAACAGGGGGGCGTGTTTTATGTTAATGATTCGTGACCCGATGTGATTGACGTTTTTAACGAACGGCGCATGCGCCGTCCGTGGACATATCCCAGTGTGCATTGCTCCAAAGTACGCCGCAAGGACGTATTGGTTTCGACATTAACGTAAATTATGTCCAGCCCCATTCACGGACGACTTACGCAAACGACATAAAATTTTCAAAATTCTACGCGGGAACGACGTCCATACTTAACATTGGCTAGGCCAGCTATTTGTTGGACTAATTTTACGCCTGAAAACGCCTTACGTAAACGGCGTATCTTTACTGCGACGTGCAAGCGTACGTTCGTGAATAGGGATATCTCGCTGATTTACGTATTCTAGGCGTAAATCAGCGTTCACCCCACTAGCGACCGGCGAAACTAGATAGCTAAGATACGACGGCGCAGGCAGTCATATCTTAGCTACATTTAAGTGTATCTCAATTTGAGAATACACTTAAATGTACGACGGCACAGATTCAGAGTTACGACGGCGTATCTACTGATACGCCGGCTTAACTCTTTGTGAATCTAGCTAAGTGTATTTATTCTGAATTATGGGTAATATGTAGAGTAGTAATACACACACTGCAGGAACTTCCTGGATAAATAGGGTAACATTTTTATTATTTTCATTATTTTAGGTTGAATGTAATTCAAAGCTGGACCCAACAAAAACCACATTGCTGAAGGTAAGACCCAAGGAAGCTCCCCATTCACTGAGCAGCACAATACGTAGCTTACAAAGCTGAAGATGATGGTGCTGTATATCATATAAAACCACAGCTACTTCATGCCTCTCTGTGAAAGATGCATAATCGTCTTGCTAAACAAATCTGCCCCTCCCCTACGCGTTACATCACAGGGTCTTGTGACTCATCAGGGGGATTGAGCACCTTTTTAATCCAGAGGACAGATTCTCCCACCTGAGCTGTGGATCTCTGCAGCTCCTCCAGACTTACCATGGACCTCTTGGCTGCTTCTCTGATGAATGCTCTCCTTGCCCGGCCCAGTCAGTTTAGGTGGACGGCCATGTCTTGGTAGGTTTGCAGTTGTGCCATACTCTTTTAATTTTCGGATGATGGATTGAACAGAGCTCCGTGAGATGTTCAAAGCTTGGGATATTTTTTTATATTCTAACCCTGCTTTTTACTTCTCCCCAACTGTATCCCTGATCTGTCTGGTGTGTTCATTGGCCTTTCGTGATGCTGTTTATTCACTAAGATTCTCTAACAAACCTCTAAGGGCTTCACAGAAGAGCCGCATTTATACTGAGATTAAATTACACACAGGTGGACTCTATTTAATAATTAGGTGACTTCTGAAGGTAATTGGTTCCACCAGATTTTAGTTATGGGGTATCAGAGTAAAGGGGACTGAATACAAATGCACACCACACTTTTCACATATTTATTTGTTAAAAAAAAAAATTGAAAACCATTTATCATTTTCCTTCCACTTGGCAATTATGTGCCACTTTGTGTTGGTCCATCACATAAAATCCCAATAAAACACATTTAGGTTTTTGGTTGTAACATGACAAAATGGGGAAAATTTCAAGGCACTGTATATATTGTGACAATGTGAGGCCCTGCCAGTGCCACAGTGTGAGTTTGGTAATATGGTACAGAAAGGACACAGGATTCTCAAAGTTATGGTTTGATAGGCTTTGGTGTGTTTATTGTGAGCGAAGAAAACTCTGCGCGCTTTCTCTGGTTTCGCAATCCCAGATCAGGGCCTGGAGTTTGAAGGTTCTGAAGTACCTTGGGTGGGAGGGGCCTTCAATCCTGTGTCTTGGCTTTGCTAGTTGCCTGCAGCCTGTGTGAGTGCACAGGTGTGGAGGATCATTATAAGCCAGCAGGTCTGAGAGCAGTGGCGGCTGGTGCTCAAACCTTTTTGGGGGGGGCGCAAACAAACTGAAAAAAAAAACATCAATTGCAGCCACTGTGCCCATCAAGTGCAGCCACTGTGCCATCAAACGATGCCACTGTGACATCAATTGTTGCTACTGTTTCCATCATTTGCCGCTAATGTGCCTATCATTTTCCGCCAGTGTGCCCATTAATTGCCGCTACTGTGCCCATTAATTTGCGGCTACTGTGCCCATCAATTGCCGCCAGTGTGCCCATCAATTGCTGACACTGTGCCCATCAATTGCCGCTACTGTGCCCATCAATTGCCGCCAGTGTGCTCATCAATTGCCACCAGTGTGCCCATCAATTGCTGACACTGTGCCCATCAATTGCTGACACTGTGCCCATCAATTGCTGACACTGTGCTCATCAATTGCCGTTACTGTGCCCATCAATTGCTGACACTGTGCCCATCAATTGCTGACACTGTGCTCATCAATTGCCGTTACTGTACCTAATTAATTGCTGCCAGTGTGCCCATTAATTGCTGACACTGTGATCATCAATTGTCGCTACTGTGCCCATCAATTGCTGCCAGTGTGCCCATCAATTGCTGCCAGTGTGCCCATCAATTGCCGCTATTGTGCCCATCAAATGCTGCCAGTGTGCATCCCCCGCCAGCCCGGCACTTACTCTCGGTGGGGTAGCGGGTCACGGCGGTGTCCTGCATGTTTCTCAATGTCTTCTCCCGTCCTCTCTTCCCGTCCTCTGCTATGATTGGACACCTGATAGGCGTCCAATAACAGTGCCTGTCATTTCAGCCAATCAGGTGACAGGTAACAGACCCGAGCACCTGATTGGCTGAGAGGCGGTTCAGTGTTAGGAAAGCGCATATTCATTTGCTTTCCTAACACAACGCTGAGTGAACTGTGAGCGCCCAGCATGGCGCCTGCTGCTTACCTTTTTGGATGCCTATTAGAGCCTACAGCTCTAATCAGGTGCTTCCAAAAAATACCCTGCCGCTGTAATTCAGGCTCCCGGCACCCAAAAAGGGGCCAGACACCTGCATAGGGGTGGCAGCGGCGACCATAGATAGATTCATGCATTGCATGAATCTATCTATTGGTGATAGACAGGTGGCAGGAGAGAGGGGGCAGCGCCCACGCGCCCCTTATGGACGCACCGCCACTGTCTGAGAGTAACTCAAGGCAGTTTCTGCCATTCGGATGCAAAGCCTTTGTGTGATGTGCTCCAGCCAAGAGAGATGACCCTCTCGGGGGACTACTCTAGCCACTTTTTTTCTGGTGAATCTTGAGGTTGTTGTCTTCGGGAAGGTGTTGCCTTCATGGTGTATTTTTTTTTCCATGTACCCGTTACAGAATTTTCCCATCACTTCCTATCCTAAGATTTTAGAAAAATCTCCCCAGCAGGGATGCAGACAGCAATTTGAACCTGACAGTATCCAACCCTTGCCCACTTCATCCAAAACAAAGTCTAATGTTCCAGGTCAATTGTTACTGCCAAAGTATTGTATTGTTTAGAATGTATTACTGACATCTTTTCTCTCTCCTCAGATGTCAGACTGTGGAGGATTTCCCCAAGTCGTTCAGGTAACTTAGATCAATATTAGATGTTGGTTATGCTGTCCATACAACGCCAACAATATATACCTATACAACAACATATAACTATACAACAACCTATACCTATACAACAACATATACCTATACAACAACATATACCTAAACAACAACACAGGGCTCGACAAATCCCGGGCGCCAGGTCGCCATGGCGACTAGAAATGGTGTCCTGGCGACTTGGCTTGGAAGGTGGGCAAAAAAAATAAAAAATCTGGTGGTGAGCCGTTGGTATTACAAGTTATTACCACCAGATCTGTGAGCTGGCGCCATCTGGTGGTGGCCATTGGTATTACAAGTTAAGCATTACAAGTTAAACAGCAATTCTAATGTCATTTTTCACTATTTTTCACTGCCATCTTCTTCCCTCTAATTAGAACCCCCAAACATTATATATATTTTTTATCCTAACACCCTAGAGAATAAAATGGCGATCGTTGCAATACTTTCTGTCACGCCGTATTTGCGCAGCGGTCTTACAAGCGCACTTTTTTGGGAAAAAATTACACTTTTTTTAATTAAAAAATAAGACAACAGTAAAGTTATCCCCATTTTTTTAAATATTATGAAAGATAATGTTACGCTGAGTAAATTCATACCCAACATGTCACGCTTCAAAATTGCGTCCGCTCGTGGAAAGCCGACAAACTTTTACCCTTTAAAATCTTCATAGGCGACGTTTAAAAAAATCTACAGGTTGCATGTTTTGAGTTACAGAAGAGGTCTAGGGCTAGAATTATTGCTCTCGCTCTACCAATCGCGGCGATACCTCACATGTGTGGTTTGAACACCGTTTACATATGCAGGAACTACTCACGTTTGTGTTCGCTTCTGTGCGCAAGCTCTTTGGGACGGGGTGCGTTTTCTGGCTCCTAACTTTTTTAGCTGGCTCCTAGATTCCAAGCAAATTTGTCAAACCCTGCAACAACATATACCTATACAACAACATATACCTATACAACAACATATAACTATACAACAACATATACCTATACAACAACATATACCTATACAACAACATATAACTATACAACAACATATAAACTATACAACAACATACAGTCTCTGACAAAAGTCTTGTCGCTTGTGTACAAATTGACCTGAAGTGCCGGTAAAATATATTTCTAATAAAGATTTTGTTACAAGAAATGGGTCATTTTAATCCCAACAGCTTTTGTAATAATGTTTCAGTGCAAAACGAAACTGCCAAAAAGTATTCTAATTTTCACAGCTTGGTAAAGCCCATTGAGTAAATTTTTGCCAAGACATAAGTGTTGTCGCCTTGTTATATGAGCTTCACCTGTGACTGAAGCCTCGTACACACGAACGAGTTTCTCGGCAAAAACCAGCAAGAAACTTGCTGTTTTTTTTTTTGCCGAGGAAACCGGTCGTGTGTACACTTTTCGACAAGGAAACTGTCGAAGATCTCGTCGAGCCAAAAAGAGAGCATGTTCTCTTTTTCCTCGACGGGAATGGAGAAAATTGGCTTGCCGAGATCCTCGACAGCCTAACAAGGAACTCGACGAGGAAAACGATGTGTTTCGCCCGTCGAGTTCCTCGGTCGTGTGTACGAGGCTTAATAATGGATCAATTAGGTCTCAAGTGTGTATAAAAAGAACACCAGTACACTAGACCTTCTCAACTGCAACTAGACCTCTGCAAACATGCCTCAGGCCCCGTACACACGTCCGAGAAACTGGACGAGCAAAACACATCGTTTTGCTCGTCGAGTTTCTTGTGAAGCCGCCGAGGATCTCGGCGAGCCAACATTCCTCATTGAACAACGAGGAAATAGAGAACATGTTCTCCATTTGGCTCGACGAGGAACTCGTCGGCTTCCTCGGCCGAAAGTGTACACACGCCGGGTTTCTCGGCAGAATTCAGCTCCGATCGAGTTTCTGGCTGAATTCTGCCGAGAAACTCGGTCGTGTGTACGGGGCCTAAGATTCACCCGGAGACTAAAGTGTTGATTATCAAGAGGCTGAAGACCAGATCCACTGCTGATGTGGCAGACACCTTCAATGTATCTCAGCGTCAAGTTCAGAGGATCAAAAAAAAAGATTTGAAGAGACTGGAGACGTTTTGGACAAGGCCAGGTAAGGCCGACCCCGCAAGACAACTGCTCTAGAGGACCGTTTGTTGGCTCGAAAATCCAAGGCCAGCCCATTTTCCACTGCAGCAGAGCTTCACGAGACCTGGTCACCTGAAGTCCCTGTGTCAACCAGAGCAGTTTGTCAGATTCTGTCTCAAAATGGCCTCCACGGTCGAATCAGTGCCCATAAGCCAGCACTAAACAAAAGACTATTGAAACACCGTGTGGCATTTGTCAAGGGCCACAGCCTGCTAAAAGGATGGACTCTGGAAAAGTGGCAGAAGGTGGATTTTTCAGATGAATCTTCTGTTGAATTACACCACAGTCGCCGCAAATATTGCAGGAGACCTACTGGAACCCGCATGGAGCCGAGATTTGCCCAGAAAACAGTGAAGTTTTGTGGAGGCAAAATCATGGTCTGGGGTTACATCCATTATGGGGGTGTGCGATAGATCTGCAGGGTGGAAGGCAACATCAATAGTCTAAAATACCAAGAAATCTTAGCTACCTCTTATATTCCCAACCATAAAAAAGGCCAAATTTTGCAGCAGGATGGTGCTCCATCGCATACTTCCATCTCCACATCAAAGTTCCTTAAGGCGAAGAAGATCAAGATGCTCCAGGATTGGCCAGCCCAGTAACCAGACATGAACATCATTGAGCATATGAGGTGTAGGATGAAAGAGGAAGCATGGAAGACGAAACCAAAGAATATTGATGAACTCTGGGAGGCATGCAAGACTTTCTTTGCTATTCCTGATGACTTCATCAATAAATTGTATGAATCCTTGCCAAACCGCATGGGTGCTGTCCTTCAAGCTCATGGAAGTCATACAAGATATTAAACTTGGATCTCACAGCACCACTACTTAATATGCTGACATATTTTTGGATTTTCAGTAAAGTTGTTCAATTTCTGTATAGGCAACAAAACTTTTGTCTTGCCAAAATGTGACCTTTCTGTCTTGATTAAATGATAAATCTTTTTTCAGTGAAACTAATTTATTTTAGTGCATTAAACATCATTTGGGAGGGCTTTAGCTTTTCATATGAGCTATTTCTAACACCAATTGTTTAATTAAAAGTCAGGTTAATAGCAGGAGTTTCTACAAAATAGAGAAGCGACAAGACTTTTGTCAGGGACTGTATACCTATACAACAACATATACCTATACAACAACATATACCTATACAACAACATATACCTATACCTATACAACAACATATACCTATACAACAACATATAACTATACAACAACATATAACTATACAACAACATATACCTATACAACAACATATAACTATACAACAACATATACCTATACAACAACATATACCTATACAACAACATATAACTATACAACAACATATACCTATACAACAACATATAACTATACAACAACATATAACTATACAACAACACATAACTATACAACAACATATACCTATACAACAACACATAACTATACAACAACATATAACTATACAACAACATATACCTATACAACAACACATAACTATACAACAACACATACCTATACAACAACACATAACTATACAACAACATATAACTATACAACAACATATAACTATACAACAACATATACCTATACAACAACATATAACTATACAACAACACATAACTATACAACAACATATACATATACAACAACACATAACTATACAACAACATATAACTATACAACAACATATAACTATACAACAACACATAACTATACAACAACATATACCTATACAACAACACATAACTATACAACAACATATAACTATACAACAACATATAACTATACAACAACACATAACTATACAACAACATATAACTATACAACAACACATAACTATACAACAACATATACCTATACAACAACACATTATACAACAACATATAACTATACAACAACATATAACTATACAACAACATATAACTATACAACAACACATAACTATACAATAACATATACCTATACAACAACATATACCTATACCTATACAACAACATATACCTATACAACAACATATACCTATACAACAACATATAACTATACAACAACATATAACTATACAACAACATATACCTATACAACAACACATAACTATACAACAACATATAACTATACAACAACACATAACTATACAACAACATATACCTATACAACAACACATAACTATACAACAACATATAACTATACAACAACATATAACTATACAACAACACATAACTATACAACAACATATACCTATACAACAACACATAACTATACAACAACACATAACTATACAACAACATATAACTATACAACAACACATAACTATACAACAACATATAACTATACAACAACACATAACTATACAACAACATATAACAATACAACAACATATACCTATACAACAACATATAACTATACAACAACATATAACTATACAACAACACATAACTATACAACAACACATAACTATACAACAACATATAACTATACAACAACATATAACTATACAACAACATAGATTTAATAGCGTCAGGTGGTCTTATGGTTGGAATCAAATGTTCGACGCAACAAAAAAAAGATGAATTTAATTCTTCATGGATCAGTCATCCCTTTTGGATGGAAATTATTGTTTATGGATTGTGTCTTGGAAACTTTCCAGATAGGCAATCCCTATCTTAATATTGATCAGTGTTTTAAAATTATTAATACTATTCTACATTAGGAAACAGACAACTAGAGATACCCATCATCTTTACAAATAATAGACATATGCATTCATTTTTGTCCAAATTCAAAATACTTGATTCCTGCATCAACACAGTCAGTGTCGATAGGGAACCCATCCCACTGAGCCATTGTGTTCTCCCTGCAGGGTGGCATAGGAAGATGCCCCCGCCGGGAGAACACAGTGATTACTGCTAGCAGCTATAATAGCCGCTAGCAATAATCACATATACAATCTGTCTGGTTGTACCCAAGTTAATTGATCAATCAACTTGGGTACATTCAGCCTGCCCATATGTGGTTTGAATCTCGGCCTATTCACTGGACCAGCTGAGATTCGAACTGTCAATGGCCGACGTTATTATTTTTTATTTTTCCCTTTTCTTCCTTTTTTTTTTTTCTTTTTCTTTTTCTTTTCTCTTCCCCTTCCTTTCCCTTTCCCTTTTTTTATATATTATCTTTTTATTTATATAATTTATACAAGTTAAACAACATTATTACAAAATAGGCGTCTCCACCTTTTAGTTTAGTTACTATATCATTCCATGTTAAACATAAAACCCCTCATCCCAACCCCCCCCCCCCCATCCCCCCTCTCTCTCTATCTCTCCCCCTGCCTCCATTTCTCACTAGGCTTAGTCAGGGCCGTCCTAATAGCATCCTGGGCAAAGTAATGCTCTGGGGCCCCTGCAACGATGACAGTGCAGGTAAACAGACATCAGGTAGGTAGGAGGCAGCCTGCCTCCCCTGTGTATCTATCACTCAGTACCATCATGGGGCCCCCAATTTTAGGGCAGCATGGGCTCAAGGACCAGTTGCTTTGGGGAAAGTGCAAGGCCCCCCCATGCAGCTGGGGCCCCTGGGCAGTGCCCAGGTGTTCCCTCTCATTAAGACAGCCCTAGGCTTAGTCGTTTATAAATCCTATTATATACTCCAACCTCTTATTCCAGGGCTCTATCCTCCCCCGTTCCCCCCATGTCCCCTGATACTCCAATATCATCATGTGGTCACGGCTTTAGTATGATGCCAACGACATTGGCTGCAGAATGAAATGCATTTATATATTTAAAAAAATAACATTTCACATCTGTAACTATTGTTTGATGCATTCAATTTCCAAAAGATGTGATTCTTAATTATACAGATTACAGGGTTACATTGCTACATGCATGGCCAGCACCATAAAACCTACAACTGTCTCTTTTAAGATAAAGGTCTTAACTAGTAAAATTATTAATTCTTTTTTTTTATTATTTCTTTTTTTTTAGCCGGCAAAGCTTACCGAAGCCTTTAAATACTTTGTCCAGGGCATGGGCTACAGTAAGTAATGTTTTTATTAAAAAAATATATATATATATTTGTAGTCATGTATTTAATTTTTTTATCTATGTTTGAAGGAGATTGTTCTAAAGCTGAATTCCAGGCCGACATTAACTTGAACTTTATCAAATGTTTTGTTTATTTGTGAGTCCAACCTTATTAGAAACTATGGGCCAGATTCACAGAAGAAATACGCCGGAGTATCTACTGATACTCCGGCGTATTTTCAAATTTGCTGTGTCATATCTTAATTTGTGATTCAGAAACAAGATACGACGGCATTTGGCTAAGATCCGACAGGCTTACGGCTTCGTACGCCTTCGGATCTTAGGATGCAATACTTCGGCCGCCGCTGGGTGGAGTTCGCGTCGTTTTCCAGCGTTGGGTATGCAAATGAGCTTTTACGGCGATCCACGAAGGTACTCGCGTGCGTTACGTCGTCGCTAGTCATTTTTTCCCGTCGCAAAGTTAAGCCTGCTTTTTCATGGCTTAACTTTAGACCAGCCATGTTAAAGTATGGGCGTCGTTCCCGCGTCGAATTTCAATTTTTTTTTTCCTATGACGTCCGGGAATACGTTCTGCACGTCGCCGTTCAAAAAACACGTCGGGGCGCCGTAATTTCGCGCAAAGCACGACGGGAAATTTCCAAACGGAGCATGCACAGAACGTTCGGCGCGGGAGCGCGCCTAATTTAAATGGTACACGCCCCATTTGAATTAGGCGGGGTTGCGCCGGACGGCTTTACGTTACACCGCCGTAAGTTTACACGCAAGTGCTTTGTGAATCAGGCACTTGCGCTGAAAACTTGCGGCCGTGTAACGTAAAGACGATACGTTACGCCACCGGATTTGTACCTGAATCTGGCCCTATACATTCTTGGTTAGGATAACGTGGTTGAAAAACCCTCCATACACCCAGTGAAGTGGGCGGCCCCAGGGGATGAGATGACAGAGATGAAACAAATCATCCTACATAAGTAGTACCTGTTTATCTTCTGTCTTTTCTTCTTGACTATTGAGGCTGCCAATCAGCTGGAGGTCCCTCCCCGTCACCATTTTTCTCATGGTGTCAGGAAAACTTGTCAGTAGTGACTTGTGCTGATAGCAGAGGAACGAGGCATCAGACAGAAATGACACTCTTAACTGAGACAAGGACACACTTTGTTCATATTTCATGTCTGAGGATTACCACCACTTTAACTACATGCCGACCAGCCGCCGCAGTTCTACGGCGGCAGGTCGGCTCTCTTGCGCGAGAGCACGTAGTATAACGAAGCGGCCTGATTCGCTCCTGACTCCCGTTCCTCGCTCCCGCGCGCGAGCCTGGCGGTCGCTATCACCGCCGGGCAGCCGCAATCGCTCGTTACAGAGCGGGGACCGGGAGCTGTGTGTGTAAACACACAGCTCCCGGGCCTGTCAGGGGAGAAATGCATGACAATGTATGAACAGCGATCAGTCATTTCCCCTAGTCAGTCCACTCCCCCTTCAGTTAGAACACACCCAGGGAATATACTTAACCCCTTCCCCGCCCCCTAGTGTTAACCCCTTCCCTGCCAGTGGCATTTTTATAGTAATCCAATGCATTTTTATAGCACTGATTGCTATAAAAATGACAATGGTCCCAAAATTAGTCAAAAGTGTCCGCAGTGTCCGCCATAATGTCGCAGTACCGAAAAAAAATCGCTGATCGCCGCCATTACTAGTAAAAAAAAAATATTAATAAAAATGGCATAAAACTACCCCCTATTTTGTAAACGCTATAACTTTTGCGCAAACCAATCAAACGCTTATTGCGTTTTTTTTTTTTTTTTTACGAAAAATTTGTAGAAGAATACGTATCGGCCTAAACTGAGGAAAACATTTTTTTTTATATATTTTTGGGGGATATTTATTATGGTAAAAAGTAAAAAATATTCTTTTTTTTTTTCAAAATTGTCGCTCTATTTTTGTTTATAGCGTAAAAACGGCAGAGGTGATCAAATATGGGGACATGGTGCTTTGAGGGGTCACAGACCCCCAAAGCATCCTCCCAATGTTTAGGGCATGTGGCCTGGTACGGTTCAGGAGGGGGGCGCTCTCTGTCCCCCCTCTTTTCTGCGGCCTGCCAGGTTGCGTGCTCGGATAAGGGGTCTGGTGTGGATTTTTGGTGGAACTCCTCGCCATTTTTTTTTAAAATTTGGGGTGGAGTTCCCCTTAAAATCCACACCAGACCTGAAGGGTCTGGAATGGTTATTTGGGGGGAACCCCACGTCATTTTGTTTTAAATTGACGGCGGGGTTCCCCTTAATATCCATACCAGAAATGAAGGGCCTGGTAATTGAATTTGGGGGGACCCCTACGCTTTTTTTTCTTTTTTTATGAATGACTTTTTCGGGAGCCGACAATTCATTATAGCCGCGAGTGATTTTAAATGACTTTTTTTTTTTTGCACGGGAAACATGCGCTATTTCACAGGCATACTATACCCCCCCCCCCCAGGTACAAAATTTAAAGTAATATTTCACTTTTATTGTTTCACTTTTAGCATTATTAAATTCACTTCTTCGAAAAAACGGCCATTTTTAAAACTTTTTTTTGCATTGATACATGTCCCCTGGGGCAGGACCCAGGTCCTCAAATACTTTTTAGGACAATAACTTGCATATTAGCCTTTAAAATTAGCACTTTAGATTTCTAAAACGTGCGAACCGAACGGGGGGGTGTTCGGCTCATTCCTACCCAGCAGCCAGCATCAGGTGGCAACTGATTACTGGGATTTTCTGGCTGCTAGGAGACACCTGCTGGTGGACACTGGAATTGCAACCTTCCGCTCTGGGAAGCACAGTGCCACCAGCAGATGATCCAGGTCCTGACTCAATGTTGACATAATGGGGCAGATCCTCAAAGAAATTACACCGGCGTATCTCTTGATACGCCGCGTAATTTCAAATTTTGCGCGTCGTATCTTTGTTTTGGTATCCACAAAACAAGATACGACGGCATCTGGGTTAGATCCGACAGGCGGTCGCCTTAGTACGCCGTCGGATCTTAGATGCAATTTTTCAGCGGCCGCTAGGTGGCGTTTCCGTCGTATTCCGCGGCGAGTATGCAAATTAGCTATTTCAGACGATCCACGAACGTACGAACGGCCTTCGCATTTTTTTACGTCGTTTCCGTTCGGCTTTTTCCGGCGTATAGTTAAAGCTGCTATATGGTGGCGTTCTCAATGTTAAGTATGGCCGTCGTTCCCGCGTATATATTTTGAAAATGTTACATCGTTTGCGTAAGTCGTCCGTGAATGGGGCTGGACGCCATTTACGTTCACGTCGAAAACAATGACGTCCTTGCGACGTCATTTGGAGCAATGCACCCTGGGAGTTTTTACGGACGGCGCATGCGCCGTTCGTTCGGTGCGGGGACGCGCTTCATTTAAATGAAACACGCCCCCTACCCGCCGAATTTGAATTCCGCGCCCTTACGCCGCGAGAGATACACTACGCCGCCGTAACTTACGGCGCAAATTCGTTGAGGATTCAAACCAAAGCCAAGTAAGTTACAGCGGCGTAGCGTATCTTACATACGCTGCGCCCGGCGCAGATGTATGTGGATCTGCCCCAATATCTCTGAATGTGTACTTACTGAAAATTCATATGAATTTAATAGAATAAGTGTTGAAAGCCAATAATTTGTATGACCTGCTGAATTAGATTTCTGTACTGCTGAGGACATCTGGGTTGAGTATGTGATTTTCATTAAGAGTTACATTTTAAAATCTCTTTCACAGTGCCCGCAGCCAGCATGACTAGGCTGATGAGATCCCGAACAAACTCTGGCGCCAGCGTCTCCTCCATGGATGGAAATAGGAGCCGGTCTCACACCAACGAGGGCTCACGCAGCCGCTCCCACACCGGGGAAGGCAATCGCAGCCGAGCGCAGACAGGAGAAGGGAACCGGGGACGCTCTCACACGGACACCAAAATGGACGACCTCAACAATGTTAAATCCATGGAGGTTTCCTGTTAAACCCCAACCTCCCCCCCTCCCCCCTTTCCCACCGGGCTCAATTTGCACCGATGAAACCTAATCTGCCAACTGTACATATTAACCTGACTTTAACCAATGGGAGGTCTCAGGCCACCGAGAGGTTAAGTTTTATGTTCACTCTTATAAACAGAGCTATGAGGACCAAAGATTGTTTTGAAAGGCAGTCACCCCACATACTAGCCATTAGTAGCCACCACGCTCATTCCATTAAGTTTTTTTTATTTTACCCTGTGGTGTTGCCCCAAAAAATATATTGATATTTGAGATGTAAGTTTTTTCATTGCACAAAAAAAATGGTTTAGAACCTTTGCCAGGTTGTCTGTGGCAGAAGGAGTCAGGAAGAAAGGGAATAATCCCACCAATGGGGTACAAACGGTAGCAAAAACACGACAACATTCTAATAATTTTCCATTCTATGCAAAGTAAATTGTAACAGCTTTTGATTAATTTTAAAGGAGGACTGCTGTCATTAGAAAATGTATCAGGACACTTTCAAAAAATATTGTCACATTTGCACTGTATTTTTTATTTTGTTTTTTTGTCTTCTTTTTTTTTTCTCTCTAAGACGGAATTACTTCTTCATTCTCACTTTTATAGATTTAATTTTGGGATCACGCTGTCACACTTTTTTTTTTTTTTATTAGCTAGGCCAGCCGTTGCCAGCAAGAGGACTTTAGAGCTGTGACAGGCTGGAAAAAAGGGGTAACAAAATAATAAAAATTAAAAAAATATAACAAAATAATTTCTTTCAAAAGCAAAAAAGGATTTAGGCAATAGTTTAATTACAGTACTAGATTTGGGGGCAGATCCGCAGATCTGCTCCGGCGCAGCGTATGAGAGATACGCTACGCCGCTGTAACTTACTTTTTGTTGCTTTCGAATCCAGAAAGAATTTGCGCCGTAAGTTACGGCGGCGTAGTGTATCTCTTGCGGCGAGTAGGGGGGCGTGTTTCATTTAAATGAAGCGCGTCCCCGCGCCGAACGAACTGCGCATGCGCCGTCCCTAAATTTCCCGCCGTGCATTGCGCTAAATGACGTCGCAAGGACGTCATTGGTTTTGACCTGGACGTAAATTACGTCCATCCCGATTCACGAACGACTTACGCAAAAAAAAAAAATTCAAATGAAACGCGGGAACGACGGCCATACTTAACATGGCAAGTCTAACTATACGCCGCAAAAAAGCAGCTTTAACTATACGCCGGAAAAAGCCGACTAGAGACGACGTAAGAGAATGCAACGGCCGCTCGTACGTTCGTGGATCGTCGGAAATAGCTAATTTGCATACTCGACGCGGGAAACGACGAGAACTCCACCCAGCGGACGCCGAAGTATTGCATCTAAGATCCGAAGGCGTACGAAGCCATACGCCTGTCGGACCTAACCCAGATGCCGTCGTAGCTTGGTTTGAGGATTCAAACCAAAGATACGACGCGGGAAATTTGAAAGTACGCCGGCATATCAGTAGATACGTCGGCGTACTCTCTTTGTGGATCTTCCCCTTTGTGTTTAACTTTGATGCCATTAGACTCCGATAGATGTAAGACACACAATAGGCTGCAGGGCGCGATATATCGCAAAAAAGTGTAAATATGCAATTAAAATATTTATAAAAGTGTTGTTCATTTAAAATCTATTTTGATAGTTTATAAATAGTAGAAAACAAAATAGTTTTTACGATAACCACTGACTTCTGGCTGTTTCCTATATAATTATAATATATAATTTTTTTCTTTTCCTTAAAATTTTGAAGTTATTTTTGTTTTTGATTGCAGATTTTCTAGGCTTTTCAGTTTATTAAAGCAACAAAAAAAAAAATTTTTTTTTCCTTCCAAAAATTTGAAACATATAATGGAAATGTTAAAATTATTATTAAATAATGATATAATATTCAGATCAAGAAAAAGCAAGTTTGTAGTTTGAATACTAAGATGATATATTTTGGTTGCCATTTCCTATTGAGAAAAAGATAAAATGAGCTTTGGTGCTGATGATAATCTGTTTAATAAACAATATCTTTAACTGTTAATTGCTGCTAATTATTATTGTGATTTTTTTTTTATGTAATCCTTGTCACCTGGAAGTAACAAAACAAACATAAATAAAATATATCAAATTGTTGAATACCTTTTAAGATAACTGAAACTCTTCTATATTATTTTTTTGATAAATTAATGTTTTATCGCTGCAAAATACTTCTAATCATTGCTTATTATTTTGTAAATGTGTTGATTTGAAAACCTTTAGCCCCGTCTTCTATGTTACTCAATAGTATCCAGTGTTCTATATTTTGTTTTTTGTTTTTTCAATGTGTTTTGGAGCAGAAAATACTGTGATTTCTAGCTTTGTCGAGGCTGAAGGAGCACATTGTGTATACACAATTGGGATCATTGTATTTATTAAAGAACAATAAACTGGTAACTTTGCACTGGGGTGTCTCTGAGTTTCTCTGTCATGCGATTCGCAGGATAAAGTCGCCTTTGTTTATTTTTAGAAATGCACTGGGCTAGATTCAGATAGATTAGCGGATCTTTAGATCCGCGTAATCTATCTGATTTACAATCCGCCGGCGCAAATTTAAGAGGCTAGTGCAGTATTCAGAAAGCACTTACCTCGAAACTTGCGCCGGCGGATCGTAAATCCCCTGGCGGAATTCAAATTCCGCGGCTAGGGGGAGTGTAGTATTTAAATCAGGCGCGTCCCGCCCCGATTTAAATGCGCATGCGCCGGCTAAATTTCCCAGCGTGCATTGCTCCCAATGACGTCGCTAGGACGTCATTGGTTTTGTCGTGAACGTAAATTACGTCCATCCGTATTCGCGACCGACTTACGCAAACGACATAAAAATTCAAAACTCTGCGCGGGAACGACGACCATACTTAACATAGGATACGCCGCATATAGCAGGGGTAACTATCCGCCGGAAAAAGCCGAATGCAAACGACGTAAAAAAAAAGCGGCGGGCGTTCGTTTCTGAATCGGCGGATCTCCTCATTTGCATATTCGTCGCGTATACAAATGGAGGCGCCCACCTAGCGGTCGGCGGGAGATTGCAGCCTAAGATCCGACGGTGTAAGTCACTTACACCTGTCGGATCTAAGGGAGATCTATGCGTAACTGATTCTTATGAATCAGTCGCATAGATCCGACTGTCGGATCTCAGAGATACGACGGCGTATCAGGGGATACGCCGTCGTATCTCTATCTGAATCTCCCCCAGTGTGTTCTATTTTTAGTTTAAGATTACAGTTTACCTATACCCCTTTTTTTTTAGCTCCGAATACATTGGGAAAAGGGGGGACCTCTCCCCTATCTGGGGCTCCATTAGAGAGATTTCCCCTAAGGCAGCCCATACATGAATCATTTGTTTTTTTTGTTCAACTAGCGGGTTGAATAAAAAAATAAAAATAAATACTTGATTCCTCCATCCACACACTCGATGCAGATGGGGGAATCACTCCCGTTGAAGTATTCTATTCTGAAAATAGGGAGACAAACAGCTGTCAGAGTACATTGATCAGGGCTGCCAGCTATAGCTGCCTTTGAGACCAACTTCCAGTAGCTACCCTGAAGAAGCCACGTGGGTTAGTGGCGTAACCCGTAGGGTGGAGCCAAGTGACGTCACCTCCGGTCTGAGAGAGTAATGTCACGAGCCCCTCGAGATCTCCAAAAATGATTCTTAAAGCAAAGGTTCACCCTAATAACATGTATATCTGACCAACTCCCTAATGTTCGTAACAAGTACTGTCCGCAATTAGTTTTTTATGCTGTACGTACCTTGTAATCCATTATTTCAATCTACTTCTCCCCGCGGGAGTAGGCGTTTTTATGCCTAGGGGGATTGTCATCTGGGAGGTCGCCCAGATGATTGACATCTGTTCCCCTCGGCGGATAAGGCCCCGCCCCCTGTATTGCGTAGGCGCGCGCGAGTTACGGGGTTTCCGAAAGAAGCCGAACATGCAGAGCGCAGGCGCCGTATAGAGCCGACTCACATCTCTGCACGTTCGGCTTCTTTCGGAAACCCCGTAACTCGTGCACGCCTACGCAATACGGGGGGCGGGGCCTTATCCGCCGGGGGGAACAGACGTCAATCATCTGGGCGACCTCCCAGATGACAATCCCCCTAGGCATAGGAACGCCTACTCCCGCGGGGAGAAGTAGATTGAAAAAATGGATTACAAGGTACATACAGCATAAAAAATAAAAAAATTGCGGACAGTACTTGTTACGAATATAAGGGAGTTGGTCAGATATACATGTTTTTAGGGTGAATCTCCACTTTAATCAGAGAACACGTCATTACAGCAGAAAGGAACGTTTCGGAGCCATGCAGGACCCCTTCATCGGGCATGAATGATGAAGGGGTCCTGCATGGCTCTGAAACTATGCTTTCTGTTGTAATGATGTGATCGCTGATTAAAGCATAATTTAGCAAACAAGTTAAGGAGTCCAATGCTGTGGGTTTAACCACTTCCTATCTGGGCCAATTCTGGCACTTCGCTCCTACATGTAAAAATCATCATTTTTGTGCTTGAAAATTACATAGAACCCCCCAAACATTATGTATGTTTTTTTTTAGCAGAGACCCTAGAGAGAATACAATGGCGGTGGTTGCAACTTTTTATCTCGCACGATATTTGCTCAGCAATTTTTTTAACACTTTTCATGGTTTTAAAAAAAAATATTAAAGTTATCCCAATTTTTTTGCATAATGTGAAAGATGATGTTAAGCCAAGTAAATAGATACCTAAAATTTCACCCTTCAAAATTGCACACGCTTGTGGAATGTCGCCAAACCTAAAAATCCTCATAGGCGACGCTTTAATTTTTTTTACTGGTTACATGTTTGGAGTTACAGAGGAGGTCTAGGGCTGGAATTATTGTTACTCACATTGATACCTCACATGTGTAGTTTGAACACAGTTTTCATATGTGGGCGGGACTTACGTATGCGTTCGCTTCTGCGTGCGAGCACATGGGGACAGGGGTGCTTTAAATTTTATTTTGGATTTTTTTATTGTTAATTGTACTTTTCTTTTTTTCGTTTTATTTTAAATACTTATCTGAGCCCCATCTTTGTCCAGCGATGTGCACAAGTGCATCAGCCGTCCGAGTCTCTCCTTCCGGATTGGCTGAGACACAGCAGCAGGGCCATTGGCTAGCCAATCAGGAGACAGAGGGGGCAGGGCGAACCGTGGCTTTATGTCTGAATGGACACACGGAACTGTGGCTAGGCTCGGGTGCCCCCATTGCAAGCTGCTCACTGTTGGGGCACTCAACAAGAGGGAGGGGCCAGGAGCGCCGAGGAGGGACCCGAGAAGAGGAGGCGCAAAAACCACTTCTCCTCTGTGCTAGTGGTTTTGCACAGAGTGGCCCCAATCCTCCTCTTCTCGCATCCCTCAGTGGCGCTCCTGGCTCATCCTTGTCTTGAGTGCCCCATTGGAGAGCTGCTCTTCCTTTGAGGCACTCGTGCGGGCACGCTCCCGTGTCCTACTGCTGCGACCATTGACACAGACAGCAGGCCTCGGCCCCCCCACTCCCGCTTCATTGGATTTGATTGACAGAAGTTGATAGATCCAGTGATTTATATCCAGTGTTAATGCCTTTTAGACCTGTATATTTATTTCTATGGGTGCTATTTATACATACCCGAGCCCCATCTCAATCCAGCGATGTTCATGAGAACAGTGGCTCTACCGGGTCTTTCTCTCCTTATTGGCTCACACAGCAGCAGGAGCCATTTGCTCCTGCTGCTGTCAATCACAGGCAGTGAGACAATGAGGAGAGAGCAAGAGGGAGGGACCAGTCATGCTTTGTGTGTGTGAATGGACACACAAAGCAGGGCTCGGGAGCAAGCCTGCTTAAGTGCCCCTATAGCAAGAGGCTTGCTAATGGGGGCACTCGGCAGGGGAGAAACAACATCACAAAAATTAGTTGGAGCTTTGCGGATACGTGTGTTTAGATCAGGGGTTGACAACCTCGGCTCTCCAGCTGTGGTGAAGGTAAGTCCCATGAGACATTGCAAGACCCTGAAAATGAAAGGCATGACTCCTAGAGGCAGAGGCATGATGGGATTTGTAGTTTCATCACAGCTGGAGGTTGCCTACTACTGGTTTAGAAGGTGATTTTAGAGAAAATGTCTCTGGGTCATATCAAAGCAATGGGGAGGTAAAAATCTCCCAGCTGTGGTGAAGGTAAGTCCTATGAGACATTGCAAGACCCTGAAAATGAAAGGCATGACTCCTAGAGGCAGAGGCATGATGGGATTTGTAGTTTCATCACAGCTGGAGGTTGCCTACTACTGGTTTAGAAGGTGATTTTAGAGAAAATGTCTCTGGGTCATATCAAAGCAATGGGGAGGTAAAAATCTCCCAGCTGTGGTGAAGGTAAGTCCCATGAGACATTGCAAGACCCTGAAAATGAAAGGCATGACTCCTAGAGGCAGAGGCATGATGGGATTTGTAGTTTCATCACAGCTGGAGGTTGCCTACTACTGGTTTAGAAGGTGATTTTAGAGAAAATGTCTCTGGGTCATATCAAAGCAATGGGGAGGTATTATTTAACAGGCATTAGTTGTGTTGTCTTTCCATCCACTGTTAACCTTCTCAGTTTGCCACCACTTTCAGATTTTTATTTTGTCTTCCCAAAGTCCTCCACTAACAAGCTAAGTACATTTTTTAATAAAACCATTCCATATTCATGACATACCTCATTTTAATCAATGAGTCTCTGTGCTTCTCTATGCAACACATGTAGATCATTGCTCATGGGGGGGGGGGGCTTCAGGATTAATCCTGAAAACATCACACCCTGAGACCTCATCCCTGATGCAAGCTGTGAACTGGCACCTGGAGGGGGAGTTTTTCAACATGCTTTGATGAATGGGTCTTAGTCAGGAGGAATGGGCATTCTAAGACAGGCTTTATTTTTTTATGCAGACAATGCTGAGCCTCCGTGATCAAAATAATTGAAATCAAGTGAATGCAAGGGGGGGGGGGGGGGGCAGTCAGGCAGGGAAGGAAAGAGCTATATGATGCTGGGTGTCCTCCAGCCAGGAAATTAAGTAGACTTTATCCAACTTGCTCTGGCCTTCTAAAGCAGTTTCAGGACAGGAGAGTATTTACTCTGCATCTTTTAAGGTTCTTTGCTGTAAAAGCAAGGAAGCTTTAAAACCTCTGTTATATATTAATGCTTTACTAAACAAAACATGCTGCACATACAATTGTAGGAAAAACTATTCACAGTGAAACAAGGAAAAACGCATATATGGAGTCCGTGTGCCGCGCACCCCGAAAATGCAAAAACAAAAATGGGAAGGTCCCCCAGTGGGGTTTTTTAGCGGCATGATGTTCTCAATAAATAATGCCGGGTACAGACGAGAGGATTGATCCGCGGATACGGTCCGCCGGACCGTATCCGCGGATAAATCCTCTCGAGGATTTCCGCGGATTTGGATCCGATGGAGTGTACTCACCATCAGATCGAAATCCGCGCCGAAATCCCATCACGATGACGTGTCGCGCCGTCGCCGCGATGATGACACGGCGACGTGCGCGACGCTGTCATATAAGGATACCCACGCATGCGTCGAATCATTACGACGCATGCGAGGGAGGGAATCGGACGGATCGATCAGGTGAGTCTGTACAGACCACCGGATCGATCCGCTGAAGCCGATTCCAGCGGATAGATTTCTTAGCATGCTAAGAAATTTTTATCTGCTGGAAATCGGTCTGGCCGAAAAAAATCAGCGGAAAAAGATCCGCTGGGATGTACACACCAGCGGATCTATCCGCTGGAACTGATCCGCAGATCAATTCCAGCGCATAGATCCTCTCGTGTGTACGGGGCCTTAGAGTGGTTGGATGATATTGAAGTTAAAATCTTTACTTGGTTTCAACATTAAATTACAATAAAATGTACAACATGGTTGGAGCATTTGTAAAATAGTGTAGATAATATACATATAGTACACTCTGATTATACATGAATATAAAAATAACAGTGGCAAAAATCAATAACAATACAATACATGTTACATCGTGATTCAATTGGTTTCCGTATGAGCACCCCGGCGCGTTTCGACCTAAACTGTCACGGTCTTCTTCAGGGGAATTGTACTCTGATAGATATAATTAGAAAAATTATTAAAGTTACATCCCTCTAACAAAAATGTTTAACATCTGCTGAGAGAATATTGTTGAAATTATATTTACCACTCAAGGGTTAATGAATTAACATGTAATCAGAGATGGTTGGTGAGAAGTAAAAATGATCCGAAGACCCCCATAACAAGAAAAACTATTCACAGTATACAAAGTTTCGCAAAATATGCATGCAATATACACGTGCACAAGCTATCTATCCTTCCCAGCAAAATTAGCATGGATGCAAGAGGGATACACTAAAAAGTTACTTGGACTGTAGATTTATTTTTATCCCCCAAGTAACATTCCTTTTTCCAGTCTTTCTTTATGATGTGGTCATCATCCAGGCTCACTCCCATAATTTTTTCTTGCTTCTTGGAGTCTTTTGTTCCCTCCCCCTACTTCGTGTCAACAGCATTTCCTGTTGCCACAGCATCATGATCTAGCCCAACAAGTTAATTAGCAAATAAATAGATAAATCCCAGCTACTACTTATATTTATGCTACAAAAATCACTAAAATAGCCATAGCAAATACACCAGTCCAACAAGTTAATTAGCATATGAATAGGAAAAGCCCAGCTTCTACATATATATGTGTAGCACTACCCCTGTAGGAGCTGCTGGATTAGATTTGGGCCTTGCACATTACCTCAACATTCGTTGTCTAGGGGAAGAAAGTCTGTAACTCCAATGTCCACACAAGTTGTAAAATCTTTAGCTGTTAGGTTTTATTTTTCTTATAACTTGCAAGAAGGAAGAAGGATGGAGGAGCAGGGGAAGGTTCAGGCGCATATTACAGATCACTGGGGAAAACTTCTAAGTTCCAAAAAAGTCACTCACCACTTCCTCTCGAGTGGGTATTGCTCACCCGGATAGGCCCCTCTCACCTGGCCTAGCAACTGGAATGATGCACAAACAATGATCAGTAACAGTCTCTGCTACAGACTGGTTGCAGGCAAAAGTGAACAGTCCGGAATCCTCTGACACAGGATTTGGTACCCGGATATCCAGCCTTACAGTATTAGAGCCTTTAATCCGACCCGGCGAAACTGTAGGGTAACATGGATTGTAGATCATTCCTTAATAGAGTCACCAGGCCTATCCCGAGTCATCAGCCTTCCGCTTGGTCCCATCTTAGGCAGGTCCTCCCCTGGTTTCCTCCATTAAGTAGCTTCCTCTCGTGAGACGGACAGCTCAGGATCACTTAAAATCATAGGCCCCAGTCAGGATGACTGGGCCTACTTGGTAGAAGTACAGCCTCGGGTCAACAAGGCCATCACGGACCTCGAGCCAGGAGGGCCTTGAGGCAGAGCCTCACAACATGGCGTCTGTCCCTTAAGTATCCTTCCTCAGCATGCCCAGCGGGGAGACCACTCCCACTGGGCTGCTCCCGAGAAAAGACACCCAATGCACTGTAGCCTGCCTGAGTTCCAACATTGGCCAGTGGTGGCAGAGTGGGAAAATCCCTCCAAGCATAGCCACAGCCAGAACAGAGGCTGATTTTGTATCAATCATCAAAGTCTGAGCCAATTATCAGCTCAGACACCCACTAAATTTAACATAGCGCCTGGTCATCAGGAGCAGGGCACTACATATGCTACAAAAATCACTAAAATAGCCATAGCAACTGAACCAGTCCAACAAGTTAATTAGCTTATAAATAGGAAAAGCCTAGCTTCTACTTATATTTATGCTACAAAATCACTAAAATAGCCATAGCAACACAAAGTGATGCCTGTACAACTGTGCAAGACTGAAGGTAAGGCTGGAGATCAGCTTTAATCAAGAACATAATTTATATTTGCTGAAAACATAGCTATTCATGTCTTCTTTTGGGGTTTGAATTGGGTAATGCTGGGAAAGTCTCATGCCAAGCATTATGTTTATCAGAAGATCATACTGTAATCATGAACATATTACTGAGATCAGAGAAAGGATTAAAAGTCACATAGCAAGCTCTGTTGTGGAAATTCTGTGTAAGAAATAAACTTTTCATCTCCGGAGAACAATCTAATTTCTTTAAATAAACAATCGCCCACCATAACCGCCGCTTACCATTCTTGATAATTAATGACAGTGTAAATAATTCATATCGCTTTGGGAAATCCTGTTTTTAGAAGAAGCCTTTATCGACTATTAAAATTTATAAAGCGTAGGCGTTCGTATTTTAAAATAACGCAAGCCAGTGTTAACACAAAAAAGAAAAAAATACACAGGGCGTATTTGGGGTGTTAAAGGGCCATTATTTTTGCATATAATATTATAGATAAATATTTATTCTAGATAAATAGTTCTGCACCGTTTTTTTTTTCTATGGCTGAATTTTATTATTAGTTAGTTCCATTACTTAGGCCTGGTTCACACCTATGCATTTTTTAGTGCGTTTTCAGTTTCGCAGAAACACACTACAGTCCATTTAACATGGTTTCCTATGGGTCATGTTCACATCTATACATTTTATGGAAAGGACCAGGGACTTTTTTCTGGTTTTTGGTTTCGTAGAGTTTAATGGATCAAAAACGTGTATTGAAAAATGCAAAATGCAGCTGGAACAGGGCTTGAGTGCTGCAAGAATGCATGGGAATGGCGTTCCTGTACTTTTTCCACAGCAGAAACAGTTTCCATTAGGAGACATGTCCTGCAGGACTGGCCTGGGAAGTATGCAAGCTGAGTGGCAGGCAGTGGCGTACAAATCAGGGTGTGGGGGGCAGTCCGCCCCAGGTGCCACATTTGGGGGGGTGTCAGTCCGGCACGGCTGGGCATCATGTCTATGAGGTGAAAGCTGCTGCAGTAGCTGGGCTGCTCCTTCAGCCCGGCTGCCTATTCGGATCATCAGTCGGTGCCGAGGTGGGAAGAAAATACCTAGCTGCCCCATGAACATGAAGGGAAAGGAGCTACAATGAATCCCATTGCCTGATGCTGCATGTAGAGGAATTGATTTTTCCATATTCCTTCTGCAGCCGCTGAATGCCTGCAAGAGGGAGAGGAGGAGAATCAGGCACTCAGCGGCTGCAGGAGGAATATGGAAAAATCAATTCCTCTATATGGAGCAGCCCCCGCCACTCCTCCTATACTAACTTATTTTTCTGCCCCCCCCCCCCAGTGCTCTCCCATTCTCCCCCAGCGCTCTTCATTTTCCCCCCAGTGCTCTCTGCCCCCCTCTGCTATGGTCTCCAGTTCTCCCCCAGTGATCTTCAGCTCCGCCAGTGGTCTCTGCCCCCCATTCTCTCCACCCCCCTGGTTCTACCTGCCCCTCCGGTGCTCTCTAACCCCCATGCTCTCCGACCCCCCTGGTGCTCTCCAGCTCCCCTGCAATGCTCTCCAGCCCCCCAATGCTCTCCAGCCCCCCAATGCTCTCCAGCCCCTCTTTGGCTCCTCCAGTGCTCTGTGCTCCCCTTGTGCTCTCTGGCCCCACTAGTGCTCTTCTATCATGTCCACAGTCTCTGACCATCTCTTGTATCATGTCCGCAGTCTCTGACAATCTCTTGTATCATGTCTGCAGTCTCTGACCACTTCTTGTATCCTGTTCGCAGTCTCCAACCATCTCTTGTATCATGTCCGCAGTCTCTGACCATCTCTTGTATCCTGTCCGCAGTCTCTGACCATCTCTTGTATCATGTCCTCAGCCTGACCATCTCTTGTATCACGTCTGCAGCTTCTGACTATCTCTTGTATCATGTTTGTAGTCTCTTACCATCTCCTGTACTATGTCTGCAGTCTCTGACCGTCTCCTGTACTATGAGTGAGTTAGTGAGAAACTTATATAGCGCAGTACATGCGAACTGAATTGCCTCAGGGCGCTTAGTATCTATTCCTTAGTGTATTTTTGCCTTCAGAATAGATGGGTTTTGAGTTTATTCCTGAAGGCCTGGTGATTCACCTCCATTCGGATGCTGGTTGGTAGTGCGTTCCACAGTCTAGGTCCTTGGACTGCAAATCTTCGTTCTCCTTTGGACTTATATCTGGCCTTGGGTATCTGTAGTAGTTTTTGGTTGGTGGATCGGAGAACGCGATGGGGGTTGTGGCATTTTAATTTATCGCATAAATATTGGGGGCACTTCCTTGAAGCCACTTATGCGTCAGACAAAGTGCCTTAAATGTAATTCGGTCTTTTACTGGCAACCAGTGAAGGGATCTCAGGGAGGGAGAGATCGATTCCCAGGGCTTTTTCCCTGTATTTTGAACGAGTGATTTGGTACTTTGGGAGTCTGAGGTAAAGGGCGTTTGCATAGTCGAGTCTGGAGTTGATTGGTTGATTTTGGCTTTGAAAATTTCTTTCTGATATTTATTAGTTATTACCTTGTAAATAATGTGGTTTTCCTCTGTTGAGCTTCTTCTCCAGGCTGCTTCTGCTCTTCTACACTCTTGCCTCAACAACGTTAGCTCGTCGTTAAACCAGCTGGAGTTGTTTTTCCGGGTGAGCGTTCTGCGTTTCGGAGCTACTATGTCAGCTGTCTGTAATAGAGCCTTGTTGATGAAGTGTTTCTGTTGCTGTTTGATGTTGTTCAATTATTTTTATTTTTATTTTGTTGTATAATGTAGTTTTGAAGAGTTCCACAACAGTTTTCTCGTTAAAAAAAATACACATGACTGTTTTCCTCGGCAAAAAAGCTCTGCCACCAAGTTGCTTGATGGATTCTGTCAAGGAAAACAGTTGTGTGTACGAGGCCTGACTGTACAGTAATCTCTAGCAACCAATCAACAAGTAGAAATCATGTGCTGTAACCTCTAGCAACTAATCAGTGAGCCGTAATTTGAGCTGTAACCTCTAGCAACCAGTCAGTAAGCGGTAATCATATGCTGTAACCTCTTGCAACCTGTATCAGATCGCTGCCTGATCTGATACAGTAAACTGATTTTGAGTCTAGATGCTATTTATTGTATGTCTCAGAGCAGGCGGAGAGCGAAATTTGGGGGCCCCAAGAAAAATTTTGCCCAGAGTCCAATCAACATTAAAGACGGCCCTGACCGCAGAGCCTGCAGAAAAGCACACGCATCCCCCAAGAAGACACACAGGTGATATCGCTATCACTATGTCTATTTATAGGCACTTTAGTTGTTTGGTTGTTATCAGCAAACCCTGTATGTCTCCATCTGATAATGCTGAGTTAATAAGTGGGTATTGCGTATCTGTAATCAGCAAACGCTGCATACCTCCATCCAAATATTGCTCGTCACGACTAATCGTCACAAGCAATATTCAGATGGAGGTATGCAGCGTTTACTGAGTACAGACACACAATACCCACTTATTAACTCAGCATTATCGGATGGAGACATACAGGGTTTGCTGATAACAACCACCTAAAGATATGCCTTTAACCTAGTAATATCTGATAAGTGAATTATCTTTGGGGGATCGTTATACTATCAGTGTGGTGAAGGTGATCATCTGGAACAAATATCTGCAACGATCTCTGTTTGCCTGTTTTTTTCTGAGCGGACAATCTTTTCATTTAGCTACTTTCACAGTTTAAGTAAACTGTATAAATTTCAATAACTTTCTTAGCGCTACTAATGTTTGAATTTTATTTTGAACATATTTTTTACACATGTAATTATTTATACCACAAAACCAAAAAAAAAATAAAAAAGGGTGGGGGTCCCACCAAATTCCATACCAGGCCCTTCAGGTCTGGTATGGATATTAAGGGGAACCTTGCGCCAAAATAATAAAAACAATCGCATAGGGTTCCTCCCAAAAATCCATACCAGACCCTTATCCGAGCATGAAACCTGGCAGGTCACAGGAAAAGATGGGGGACAATAGAGCGCCCCCCTCCTGGACTGTACCAGGCCACATGCCCTCAACGTGGGGAGGATGCGTTGGGGTACTTCAGGGGAACCCTGCGCCAAATTTTAAAAACAAAATTGCGTAGGGGTCCCCCTTAAAATCCATACCAGACCCTTCAGGTCTGGTATGGATTTTAAGGGGAACCCAGCGCCAAAATAAAAAAAATGGGATAGGGTTCCCCCCAAAAATCCATACCAGACCCTTATCCGAGCATGAAACCTGGCAGGCCGCAGGAAAAGAGGGGGGGACGAGAGAGCGCCCCCCTCCTGAACCGTACCAGGCCACATGCCCTCAACATGGGGAGGATGTGTTAGGGTCCAAAGCACCATGTCCCCATGGGTGGTTGTGGGGGTCTGCGGGTGGGGGGGCTTATCGGAATCTGGAAGCCCCCTTTAACAAGGGGAACCCCAGATCCCTCCCCTCCCATGTGAATTGGTAAGGGGGTACATTGTACCCCTACCCTTTCACAAAAAAAGACACAGCTTGGGACAAGAACAAATATAACCCCTGTGGTGTCAGAGGGGGCGGGGTCACCCGTGACATACACGGGTGACCGTGCCCTCAGTTATATAAGAGCTGTCACAGCGGGAATAGCGGTATTCTACGGGAACCTACCATGGAGTCATCAGTAGCGGCGTTTTATTTATTTTTTTACAGTATCCTCGGGTCGAGATGGATGTACATCGCTGGAATTTTTTTTTCTTGTTTAATTAAGGACTTGTCCCAAGCTGTCGTAAGTGTTGTGGGAATGAGGCCCTTGTCCCCATCAACATGGGGACATGGTGCTTTGGACCCCATCCTCCCCATATTGAGGGCATGTGGCCTGGTATGGTTCAGGAGGGGGGCGCTCTCTCATCCCTCCCTCTTTTCCTGTGGCCTGCCAGGTTGAGTGCTTGGATAAGGGTCTGGTATGGATTTTTGGGGGTAACCCTAGGCCATTTTTTTTTTTTTTGCCGCGAGGCTCCCCTTAAAATCCATACCAGACCTGAAGGGCTTGTCTCATCCTAAGTTAACATACGGTACCATCAAAGTATAAATATACCCTCTTCCTCTTTCTATCTGCACATATACACTTTTTGTGGGATGGGAAGTAGACAGCGCGGGGACACCATAAGTAATGTTCCAGGCCAGGCAAGCCTTAATACTGGTGAATCAGGGGTTAACAGCAGCAACAGTCACTAGGTTCACTCTCTCTCAGATCTGTGCTCACAGTGTCCCTGGGACTTGGATGTCTCCCTCCAGACTCAGGCAGTCTCCTAAATGAGCCTCCAGACCAGATCCTTTGGTGAAACCTGTGCCCATCAATTGCTGCCAGTGTGCCCATCAATTGCTGCCAGTGTGCCAATTAACTGCCGCTACTGTGCCCATCAATTGCTGCCAGTGTGCTGCTCATCAATTGCCGCTACTGTGCCCATCAATTGCTGCCATTGTGCCCATCAATTGCCTCTACTGTGTCCCATTAATTGTCGCACTGTGCCCCATCAATTGCTGCCAGTGTGCCCATCAATTGCTGGCACTGTGTCCAACAATTGCCGCTACTGTGTCCATCAAATGCTGCCAGTGTGCATCCCCCGCCCGCCCTGCCCTTACCTGTCTTGGTGGGGCAGCGGGTCACGGTGGCTGCTCCTCAATGTATTCTCCCTTCCTCTACTATGATGGACGCCTGATAGGCACCCAATCACAGCGCCTGTTGTTTCAGCCAATCAGGTGACAGGTAACAGACCCGAGCACCTGATTGGCTGAGAGTAGGAATGAGCCGAACCCCCCCCCCCCCCCGTTCGGTTCGCACCAGAACCTGCGAACAGACCAAAAGTTTGTGTGAACTTTAGAACCCCATTAAAGTCTATGGGACTCGAACGTTTGAAATCTAAAGTGCTAATTTTAAAGGCCAATATGCAAGTTATTGTCCTAAAAAGTGTTTGGGGACCTGGGTCCTGTCCCAGGGGACATGTATCAATGCAAAAAAAGTTTTAAAAACTGCATTTTTTTCGGGAGCAGTGATTTTATTGCCTACGGCTCTAATCGGGTGCTTCCAAAAAATACCCTGCCGCTGTAATTCAGGTGATTAAGGTGATAAAGAAGTGGCAGGAGAGAGGGGGCGGTGCCCGTGCACCCCTTATTGACTCACCGCCACTGATAGCAAGGTGCTCTATCATGCTGGAAAAGAGATTGTTCCTCACCAAACATGTTCTTAGGCAAAATTGTGAGTGAGCCCACTCCATTGGCTGAGAAACATCCCCACACATGAATGGTCTCAGGATGCTTTACTGTTGGTATGACACGGGACTGCTGGTAGCGCTCACCTTTTCTTCTCCGGACAATTTTTATTTTTCGGAAACCCCCAAACAATCAGAAAGGCAATTCATCTGAGAAAATGACTTTCCCCCAGTCCTCAGTAATCCAACCCCTGCACCATTTGTAGAATATAAGTCTGTCCCTGATGTTTTTCCTGGAGAGAAGTGGCTTCTTTGCTGCCCATCTTGACACCAGGCCATCCTCCGAAAGTCTTTTCCTCGCTGTGCATGCCGATGCCCTCACACCTACCTGCTGCCATTCCTGAGCAAGTTCTGCACTGGTGGTGCCCCGATCCCGCAGCTGAATCCACTGTAGGAGACGTTCCTGGCGCTTGCTGGACTTTCTTGGGTGCCCTGAATCCTTTTTCACAAGAGCAGTGGGGATTTTGGGGGGGATTAAGTTAATTTTCATGGCAAAGAGGGACTTTCAATTCATTGCAATTCATCTCATAACTCTTCATAACATTCTGGGGTAAATGAAAATTGCCATCATAAAAACTGAGGCAGCAGACAGAAAATTAATATTTGTGTCATTCTCAAAACTTATGGTCATGGTTGTACTACCCTGTTTCTCCGAAAATAAGCCCTACCCTGAAAATAAGACCTAGCGTGTTTTTTGTAGCCAGAATTAATATAAGACCCAGTCTTATTTTCGCGGAACACGGTATGTTCCTTTATTGCTGTAATCTGAGCAATGACTTGTTACTAGGGTTGTCCCGATCATTTTTTTAGGACCGAGTACAAGTACCGATACTTTTTTTCATGTACTCGCCGATACCGAATACGATACTTATTTTTAAATGTGTTCCCAAATGCAGCCATGTCCCCCCACATATTGCAGCCATGTCCCCCACATATTGCAGCCATGTCCCCCACATATTGCAGCCATGTCCCCCCACATATTGCAGCCATGTCCCCCCACATATTGCAGCCATGTCCCCCCACATATTGCAGCCATGTCCCCTCATATATCCAGCCATGTCCCCCACATATGCAGCCATGTCCCCCCATATATCCAGCCATGTCCCCCCATATATCCAGCCATGTCCCCCCATATATCCAGCCATGTCCCCCACATATATCCAGCCATGTCCCCCACATATATCCAGCCATGTCCCCCCATATATCCAGCCATGTCCCCCACATATATCCAGCCATGTCCCCCACATATATCCAGCCATGTCCCCCACATATATGCAGCCATGTCCCCCATACCTAGATGATGCCGCATTAATCAGCGTGCGGGGAACATTACAGCTTTCGTTTGAATAGCTGTGTTCCCAGCCGCGCCGTGTATAGACACTCCCCCTTGCTCGGGATTGGACAGATCACCCGTCCAATCCCGAGCAAGGGGGAGTGTCTATACGCGGTGCGGCGGGGAACACAGCTATTTAAACGAAAGCTGTAATGTTCCCCGCACGCAGATTAACGTGGCAGTGGCGGCTTTGCGGTATGCAGCGGCGTTGGCGGTGGGTTTGCGGTGGCGGCACGTTGCGGCGGCAGGGGGACGACGACAAGTATTCGGCCAGGCATCGGGGGCATTTGCGGGAGTACAAGTACTCCCGCAAATACTCGGTATCGGGACAACCCTACTTGTTACTAATGGTACTAATTGTATGGTATCAACTGTTTTGTAAGGTGTTTGTATACTTGTTAGCCGGGAGAATCCCCAAAGGCTATGTTTTGTACTTAGGATCTCAAAACTCTAATGCCGCGTACACACGATCAAAAACTCAGACAGGAAAAGTCCGATGTGAGCTTTTCGTCGGAAATTCCAACTGTGGGTAGGATCTATCTGTTTTTTTCTGTCGGAATTTCCGCCAAGACAAAATTGAGAGCTGGTTCTCAATTTTACTGACGGGAAAAGTTCTTGTCGGAAATTCCGATCGTCTGTATGCAATTCCGATGGAGAAATATTCTACACATGCTCGGAATCAAGTCGACGCATGGTCGGAAGCATTGAACTTAATTTTTCTCGGCTCGTTGTGTTGTACATGACCGCGTTCTTGACGGTCAGAATTTGGTGTGACCGTGTGTATGCAAGACAAGTTTGAGCGAAAATTCAGTCGGAAATAAATCCACAGTTTTCTTGTCGGAATTTCCGATCGTGTGTATGCGGCATTAATAAAGAGAAGGTAAAAAAAATATATCATGTGATTTATACACAAAATATTTGTGATTAAAAATAATTTTTTGATATTTAATGGTACGAATTCAAAGAGTAAATGGCAAATAAAATAGATATTTAATATTAAATTAACACAAAGTCATTCACACACACATAGCAATGGTTGTCAATATCTTAGTAGTTTCCACAGTTGTGCGCCATTTTAGAAAATCCCTACTGCTAGAAGTTTTGGGCTAGATTCACGTATCCTGGCGTATTTTAGTGCGGGCGTAGCATATCCCATTTACGCTACGCCTCCGCAACTTAGACGGGCAAGTGCAGTATTTACAAAGCACTTGCTCCGTAAGTTGCGGCGGCGTAAATCAGCCGAATTCAAATTGAGAAGAGGTGGGCGTGTTTTATGTAAATAAAACATGACCCCATGTAAATGACATCTTTAACGAACGGCGAATGCGCGGTTCGTGAAAGAATGTCAGTGTGCATGCTCGAAATTCCGCAGCAAATCGTCAATGCTATCGACGTGGACGTAATTTACGCAAAGCCCTATTCGCGAACGATGTAAACATTTCAAAATTCGACGCGGGAACGACGTCCATACTTAACATTGGTTGCTCCTCATATAGCAGGAGCAACGTTACGCCAGAAAAAGCCTTACGCAAACGACGTAAAAAATTCCGCCGGGCGCACGTACGGAGGAAGCCTATTTTTTCAACGTATCTGCCTTTGAGAATCGGCGTAAAGATACGACGGTGCAGATTTGAAATGATGTTGTTGCTGAATCTAGCCCATACTTGTTAAGGCAGGTAGGGGCAAACTTTTTGGCTTAATTTTTAAAGTTCACCCTTTTTTTAAAAAAAAAGTGGTGGAGGTGGTGGGGCTTGCAGAAAAAAAGTGGCGGGGTGGTGGGGCTTGCAAAGAAAAAAGTGGTGGAGGTGGTGGGGCTTGCAGAAAAAAAGTGGTGGAGGTGGTGGGGCTTGCAGAAAAAAAGTGGTGGAGGTGGTGGGGCTTGCAGAAAAAAGTGGTGGAGGTGGTGGGGCTTACAGAAAAAAGTGGTGGGGTGGTGGGGCTTGCAGAAAAAAGTGGTGGGGGTGGTGGGGCTTGCAAAAAAAGTGGCGGAGGTGGTGGGGCTTGCAGAAAAAAGTGGTGGGGGTGGTGGGGCTTGCAGAAAAAAGTGGTGGAGGTGGTGGGGCTTGCAGAAAAAAGTGGTGGGGGTGGTGGGGCTTGCAGAAAAAAAGTGGTGGGGGTGGTGGGGCTTGCAGAAAAAAGTGGTGGGGGTGGTGGGGCTTGCAGAAAAAAGTGGTGGAGGTGGTGGGGCTTGCAGAAAAAAGTGGTGGGGGTGGTGGGGCTTGCAGAAAAAAGTGGTGGAGGTGGTGGGGCTTGCAGAAAAAAGTGGTGGAGCTTGCAGAAAAATGTGGTGGAGGTGGTGGGGCTTGCAAAAAAAAAGTGGTGGAGGTGGTGGGGCTTTCCAAAAAAAAGTGGTGGAGGTGTTGGGGCTTGCTAAAAAAAAGTGGTGGAGGTGGTGCAAGGTCCAATTTAAGTTCTGCCCACATAGCAATTGATAAGAAAAAAAGTTTTGGAGATACTCATACATAAAAGTCATACAAAATAGGGAAGATTATAATACATAAGCAATTAGACATAAATCTTCAATAAGCACACGTGATGCATCCAATTTTTTTTTAAAGTTATATGAAAATGTGAATTTATGTCTTAAAGTGAAACCAGCATTGTTTTTATTTAATCCATAATTGAGTTTGGTGAGTTTTATTATGTTTATCATATTATATATTATATATATTTATTATGTATCTTATGCATTTTTAAACTGATTTTTCTATATTTGTTTATTTTACTGATATCTGTATTTTACATATATACAAGGTGTATCCAAGATAGTCAGTTGTCACAGGGTGCTGAACTTTCTTATATGAAGTCTCTGAGAATTTAGGGCCAGATTCTCGTAGAAATGCGGCGGCGTAACGTATCTTCTTTACGTTACACCGCCGCAAGTTTTACGGGCAAGTGCTTGATTCACAAAGCACTTGCCTGTAAACTTGCGGCGGCGTAGCGTAAAGTCCACCGGCGCAAGCCCGCCTAATTCAAATGATCCATGTAGGGGGCGTGGATCATTTAAATTAGGCGCGTTCCCGCGCCGTTCGTACTGCGCATGCTCCGTCTCAAATTTTCCCGCCGTGCATTGCGCGAAATTACGTCGCAAGTACGTCATTGGTTTCGACGTTAATGTAAATGGCGTCCAGCGCCATTCACGGACGACTTACGCAAAGGACGTAAAATTTTCAAATTGCGACGCGGGAACAACAGCCATACTTAACATTGAGTACGCCACCTAGGGGGCATGTTTATCTTTACGCCGCGTAACTCTTACGGAAGCGACGTAAAATCACTACGACGGGCAATCGTACGTTCGTAAATCGGCGTAACTAGTCATTTGCATATTCTACGCCGACCGCAATGGAAGCGCCACCTAGCGGTCAGCGTAGATATTGCACCCTAAGATACAACGGCCCTGGCAGTCGTATCTTAGGCATGTTTAAGTGTATCTCAGTTTGAGAATACACTTAAACATACGACGGCCTTAGATTCGGACTTACGTCGGAGTATCTGCTGATACGCCGGCGTAATTCTATGTGAATCTGGCCCTAACAGCCTATTTTTAGCACAACTCTGAAATGACAAAATATGAAACATTGGCATACAGGTCCACCTGCTGGCAGAAAGTGGTAATTAAAAAATATCATCCCCATGTAATAAAGTGATATTAAACCCAAATCCTAAAATTTAATATATTGCAGCTTACCAATCATTAGATGTGGTGGCTGCATTCGTTTTCAATTTTGTCAGTCTGGGGGGTGGGGGGTGGAAACTTCGTAAATTCAACAATTTGTAAATCCGAAAATCTGAATATTCAAAAACAAATATCTAAAATTCTAAAATTTGGAAATGTGAAAATCCGAACATAAGAAAGAAAATCCGAAAATTTTAAATAATAACTAACTAACATAATAACTGATGTATTACATTTATTTATTTTATTAATATATTAATTATTAAATTATAGGTATTGGAATTTTCTTTAAAATGTGCCTGTTTATGAACGGAACCAATACTAATTTATCCGAAGTTACAAATTATCCAAAATAATCTAAACAAATGGAACAGAATTAATGAATAATAATAAAAAGGTTTTATTATTATTGTTATTTATTATTATTAATTTGTTACGTTCCATTCGTTTAGATGTGGCATTTGTTATTTCGGATATTTCGTAACTTCAGATAAATTTGTATTCATCACATTCACTACCGGACAAATTTGAAAGCAAATTCCAATACCTATAATTTAATAGTTAGTAATAGTTAAGTTATTATTAGATAGTTATTATTTTTTAGATTTTCATTGCATTTTCGTTCTTATATTGGATTTGCGTTCTTTTGAATTTTCGGATTTTAGAATTTAGAATTTCTGGATTTTGAGATTTCGAATTTCGAAATTTTCGAATATTCGAATTTACAAATATTCTAAAAAATTTGTTAAACAGGTTTTCGTTAGTTCGGATATTTCCCAATTCATAAACACTCACTTAAGTTTCATTGGCCCGGATTCACAAAGCAATTACGCCGACGTATCTTGAGATACGCCGCGTAAGTGTAGATATGCGCTGTCGTATCTATGCGCCGGACTCTGAAACCAAGATACGCCTGAAAATAGGCTTCATCCGACCGACGTAACGTTCCTACGCCGGTGTATTGTAGGCGCATATTTACGCTGGGCGTAAGTGGCGCTCCCATTGATTTCCTATTCAAATATGGAAATGAGGGAGATACGTGGATTCACGAACGTACTTGCGCCCGGCACCATGGGCGTCCGCTGAAATTTTTTCAGTGAGGGGCGCTTCGGCAGCATCGATACACAGTTGCATTTAACCCTTTTTTCAAATGCTAGCGGGGGTTAAAAGTGCCCCGCTAGCGACCGAATAGCGCAGTTAAAACGATCGCAAAGCACCGCTTTACCGATAATACGGCCAGCTGGCAGTGTGAAATAGCTCTTGAGATAATTCAGCTTTACTCCATGCCCATATAAATATAGCCTAGAGAATGTACAGACCCCCCTTCAGCACAGATGGACCCCCCCTTCAGCACAGACCCCCCCCCCTTCAGCACAGACCCCTCCATTCAGCACAGATGGACCCACCTTCAGCACAGACCCCCCATTCTGCACAAACCCCTCCATTCAGCACAGATGGACCCCCCTTTCAGCACAGACCCCCCATTCCGCACAGACCCCTCCATTCAGCACAGACCCCCCCTTCAGCACCAATGGACCCCCCATTCAGCACAAACCCCCCCTCCTCCATCCCATTCAGTACCTCAGATCAGCCATCAGCGCTGCACAGGCACAGCAGGTTCCCTCCCCCTGTGTACACAAACACTGGAGGGGGAGGCGGCTTCACTCTGCTCGCTGTGCCTGTGTGACATCCGTCCCAGGACCGCTCAGACAGCCCGCAGCCGCAAAACTCTTCAACACCTTCTCGATTTTCCAGGGGGGGTCAATTGCCCCCCCTTGCCCTATGGAGTGGACGCCCATGCCCGGCGCATAATATACGCGGTTTGCGCAAGTCGTACGTCCGGTGTTAAGTTATTCCTCATAGATGGAACGCCACACATGCAAAGGTATGGACCAGGTAACCAGGTTACGTTCACGCCGTAGGCAGTGATCCGTCGTATCTTTGGGAGTAGTTCCGACGTGATTCTGAGCATGCGCACTGGGATGCGTCCACGGGACGGCGCATGCGCCGTTCGTTTTAAGTACTTCTATGGCGCTCGGCCCATCATTTGCATGGGGTCACGCCTCATTTGCATGGCTCACGCCCACTTCCACTTACGAGGACTTACGCCTAAGAAACCCAGCGCAGATTTGGTGGCAAGTGCTTTGTGAATTCGGGGCTTGCCTCTCTGCGCTGCGTCGGCGTAGCGTAAAGAAGATACGCTACGGCGGCATAAATATGCGCCGATGTATGTGAATCCGGGCCATTGTATGTTTTCAAGCTGATAAACTCCGGTATCATCAGCTCCATCTAGTGGCCAAAATGCTGTATAGTTTTCTGAAATGCCTCAAAGAGAATAAGTACTTGGTTTTGTCACTAGATGGAGCTGATGATACAGGAGTTAATATATTTGAAAACATATGGTGAGATTTATAAAACAAATGCTTTATAAATTGGCCCCTATGTGATGTTTGGCTGGTTCCTGATGAACCGGCTGAAATTTGCTCTGTGGATGGCCCCCGGCTGCCACCTCCACTGGATATCCTTCAATTGAAAAATTGAAGGAGCCAGGCAGAAAATTGCAACACGCATTTCAGGTATTTTGACAGCCAGCCCCATCTCTGCACAATAGCCACAGCGGGAGATTTGCCCACTCACGCTAGGAATTGGTCCGGTATTTTTTTAAATCTATCGGTGCATGGCCAGCATAAAGCCGGAGTTTGATTTGCTCATATTATGCCTTCCCTGGTTTCACACTCTATTATTAACCTCTATTACCAGCCGCCGTCATATGACGTCCTGGTCTTTTAAAGCCTCTAGGGCGCGCGCACCCGTCGCGTTACTGGGAACACGATGCGCGTGCCCGGCGGTCGTGATGGCCGCTGGGCACCCGCGATTGCCCAGTAACTGAGCAGGACCGTGGATCTCTGTGTGTAAACACAGAGATCCACGTCCTGTCAGGGAGAGGAGACCTATGCTGTGTCCCTTGTACATAGGAACACAGATCGGTCACCTCCCCCAGCGACCCCCCTACAGTTAGAACACTCACTAGGCTACACATTTAACCCCTTCCCCGCCCCCTAGTGGTTAACCCCTTCCCTGCCAGTCACATTTATATAGTTACCAGTGTATGTTTATACCACTGTTCACTGTATAAATGTGAATGGTCCCAAAAATGTGTCAAAAGTGTCCGATGTGTCCGCTATAATGTCGCAGTCCCAATAAAAATCGCAGATCGCCGCCATTCCTAGTAAAAAAAATAATAACAATAATAAAAAATAATAATTATGTCCCCTATTTTGTAGGCGCTATAACTTTTGCGCAAACCAGTCACTATACGGTTATTGCGTGTTTTTTATTTTTTTACAAAAATATGTATACAAATACATATCGGCCTAAACTGAGATTTTTTTTTTAACCACTTGGGATCCGCGCTATGGACGAAAGATGTCCACAGCGTGGCTCTCAAGTGCCAAGTGGATGTCCTATTGTTGTCATTCCCTGTGCGCGCCGCTGGGGGCGCGCAGAGGGGAAACAACGTGCCCAGCGCATCGCTCGGGAGCCGATGCGCGTGCCTGGCGGCCATGATATCCGCCATACACCCCCGCGATCGGCGGTGACAGCAGGGATGTGGAGCTCTGTGTGTAAACACAGAGCTCCACGTCCTGTCAGGGAGAGAGGAGACCGATCTGTGTTCCTTTACTTTAAATATATATTTTTTATTCTATTTTTTTGGAGCCTTTTTGGCTATTTTTTTTTTTTAGGGTGGATCTCCACTTTAACCACTTGTCGGCCACCGCATGTACATTTACGTTGGCAGAATGGCACGGCTGCGCAAAAGGACGTACCTGTACGTTCTTTTGAACTTGACGCCGCGTGGGCGCGCACACCCCCGCCGCGTGCTCGGTGAGCGTGCCTGCAGGTCCTGCAGACTCGATGTCCACTGGGTGCCCGCGATCGTTTCACAGTGCGGCAGAACGGGGAGATGCCTGTGAAAACAAGGCATTTCCCTGTTCTGCCTGGTGACATGACAGGGATCTACTGCTCCCTGTCATCAGAAACAGTGATCAATGTCGTGCCACTGGTAGCCCATTCCCCCAACAGTTAGAATCACTCCCTAGGACACACTTAGGATCGCCCCCTTCCCTGCCAGTGTCATTTACACAGTGATCAGTGCATTTTTATAGCTCTGATCGCTGACAATGGTCCAAAAATAGCGTCAAAATTGGGGGATGTGTCTGCCGCAATATCGCAGTCACGATAAAAATCGCAGATCACCGCCATTACTAATAAAAAAATCATAAATCAATATCCTATTTTGCAGACGCTATAACATTTGTGCAAACCAATTAATAAACGCTTACCCAAAATATGTAGAAGAATACGTATCAGAATAAACTGAGGAAATTTTTTTTTAATACATATTTTTGGGGGATATTTATTATAGCAAAAAGTAAAAAATATATATATTTTTTTATTTGTCGCTCTTTTTTTGTTTACAGCGCAAAACATAAAAATTGCAGAGGTGATCAATTACAACCAAAAGAAAGCTCTATTTGTGGGGAAAAAAAAGGACGTCCATTTTGTTTGGGAGCCACAATTGCGCAATTGTCAGTTAAAGTGACGCAGTGCCGAATCGCAAAATGTTCTCTGGTCAGGAAGGGGGTAAATTCTTCCGGGGTTGAAGTTGTTAAATTGCTCATATTTTGCCTTCACTGGTTTTACCCTCTATTGTCAACATGCTAATGATATTTTTTTAATTATTTTTTAATCCTCTTTGTTTTTATTACAGACCATATTTTACACCCAGAAATTTCTTTACCGGTCTATTTGCCTCCATGTTTGTCCCATTAACAGGTTCCCTTGAGCAATCGTTACAATGGGTTGAAAATCACATTCCCTGACATACAGATGGCCACTAGAGGGAGTATTAGAGCTTTTGCAAAAACAATAATAAAAATGTGAAGCAGCGCACGAGTAAAAAAAGAAGATAATAGTCACAGGAGAAAATTAATTCTGATAAATGTTATAATAATAGTTCAATTTGTGTACTAGCCGGGAATGCACAGTAATATTCCCTTAGATACCTTCTGTATTCATCCGTAACTTTTAAACTCTTTCTTAGTGCGGATCTTTTATCTGATAATCTCATGGTGACTTTATTGCCAAGATAGAGGTGAAGGGCCAAGCGCAGGAAATGCAAAGTGAATCCATTGCGAAGATACCACTTTCTTGTGGCTCCAGAAGCGGAACCATGCAGGTACATGCACAACTACATGATGGATGTTGTCTACACGTGGCTAGTTGATGGATGCTGACTATACGTGACTGCATGTAGGACCTTGCCTACACGTGACTGCATGTAGGACCTTGCCTACACGTGACTGCATGTAGGACCTTGCCTAGACGTGACTACATATAGGACCTTGCCTACACGTGACTACTTGTAGGACATTGCCTAGACGTGACTACATATAGGACCTTGCCTAATGCCTAGACATGAGTATATGAAGGACCTTGCTTAGACGTGAATGCATACACGCCCTTGCCTACATGTGACTATATGATGAACATTGCAAACATGTGACTACATGAAGGACCTTGCCTACACGTGAGTATATGAAGGACCTTACCTACACATGACTATATGATGGATGCTGCCTACAGGTGACTATATGATGAATGTTGCCTACATGTGACTACGCAAAGGACCTTACCTACACCTGACTACATGAAGGATCTTTCCTAGACATGACTACAAAAAAGACCTTGCCTACACGCGACTACATGAAGGACCTTGCCTCGACGTGAGTACATGTAGGACCTTGACTACACGCGACTACATGAAGGACCTTGCCTACACATGAGTACATGAAGGACCTTACCTACACATGACCATATGATGGATGCTGCCTACACCTGACAACATGAAGGACCTTGCCTACACATACTACATGAAGGATCTTTCCTAGACGTGACTACATGAAGGACCTTGCCTAGACATGACTACATGAAGGACCTTGCCTACATGTGACTACATGAAGAACCTTGCTTAGACGTGACTACATGAAGGACCTTGCCTAGACATGACTACATGAAGGACCTTGCCTACATGTGACTACATGAAGAACCTTGCTTAGACGTGACTACATGAAGGACCTTGCCTAGACATGACTACATGAAGGACCTTGCCTAGACATGACTACATGAAGGACCTTGCCTACACGTGACTACATGAAAAACTTTGCCTACACATGTCTATATGATGGATGTTGCCTACATAAGGGGCCTTGCCTAGACATGACTCCATGAAGGACCTTGTCTAGATGTGACCACATGAAAGACCTTTCTTAGGTAAAACTTCTCTTTTAGATATTGGTTGGGTGGGGAGATGTTAAAACCACTGTCAGAATTGTATTGGTTTCTGTGTCTTCGTTAGGGAGATTTTCTCTCTCTATACATCTATATGGAGACCATTGTCACTGAGATTCAAAGTGAGTAAAGAATAGGAGGTGAAAATAAATCTTGCAATGGGGACACTACTTCTGGTGTCAACTGTCTAAGAGAACATTTCCCTCATTTTGGAAGGGATTTCCTCTCACCCTGACATTGCTATCTCTATGTTTCGCCGCCAAAACCCCTTCATTTTACTGCGGTATGCCATGCAGTTTCCTTGAGATGCAGAATGCCTACTGTCATTGTTATATTCATCACAAATGATTAGTCTTGCATTTTTTAAAGCAAAGGTCCCCGAACTGCTGCCCGCGAGCCAGGTGTGACCCTTTGCTTGCCTTTATCGGGCCTCCCACTGACACCAGTGATTAGGCACTATTCATTTTTATTACACCAAAAGTGGGACATAAATACTATAACTGACACCAACGTTGAGGCACTGTGCCTCCCTTAGACAGCAAACCAATGATGGGACACTATTACTCCCAATAACACCAATGACGGGGCATTATTCCCTCCACTAACACCAGCGATGGGGCACTATTCCTCCCACTGACACCAATGATGGGGCACTATTTCCTTCACAGACAGCAAAGATTAGGCACTATTTCACTTTCACTGACACCAATGATGGGGCACTATTCCTCCTACTGACACCAATGATGGGGCTCTATTCCTCCCACCGATGCCAACAATTGGGGTATATTCTCTCCACTGACACCAACAATGGGGCACTATTCCCCCACTGACACCATTGATGGGGCACAATTTCTCCCACTGACACAGACAGGGCCCTATTCCTCCTGCTGACACCAACAATGGGGCACTATTCCCTCCACTGACACCAAAGAAGGATTGAGCACTATTCCTCCCATGGGCACCTACAATGGGGTACTGTTGCTTTCAATGAAACCAATGATGGGGCACTGATCCTTCCACTCACACCAATTATGAATAATGAGGCACCATTTCTCCCACTGGCACCAATGATAGAGCATTATTCCCTTCACTGACATCAACGACAGGTTACAATTCCTTCCTCTGACACCAGCATTGGAACACTTTTCCTTCTGTGGGCACTGATAATGGGGCATTATTCCTTTCACTAATACCAATGATGGGGCACTATTACAGTTCCTTCCATTGACAACACTGGAGCACTTTTCCTCCGGTGGGCACCAATGATAAGGCACCATTCCTTCCACTGACACCAACATGAGTTTGACTCGAATACGAAGCTCATCCCTACGTATTACTGATGGTAGCCTTTGTTACGTTGGTGCCAGCTCTCTGCAGGTCATTGACTAGGTCCCCCGTGTGGTTCTGGGATTTTTGCTCACCGTCCTTGTGATCATTTTGACCCCACGGGGTGAGATCTTGTGTGGAGCCCCAGATCGAGGGAGATTATCAGTGGTCTTGTATCTCTTCCATTTTCTAATTATTGCTCCCACAGTTGATTTCTTCACACCAAGCTGCTTGCCTATTGCAGATTCAGTCTTCCCAGCCTGGTGCAGGTCTACCATTTTGTTTCTGGTCCTTCGACAGCTCTTTGGTCTTCACCATAGTGGAGTTTGGAGTGTGACTGTTTGAGGTTGTGGACAGGTGTCTTTTATACCGATAACAAGTTCAAACAGGTGCCACTAATACAGGTAATGAGTGGAGGACGGAGGAGCCTCTTATAGAAGAAGATACAGGTCTGTGAGAGCCAGAAATCTTGCTTGTTTGTAGAGGAGACCAAATACTTATTTTCCACCAGAATTTGCAAATAAATTCTTTCCAAATCAAACAATGTGATTGTCTGGATTTGTTTCCACATTTTGTCTCTGAGGCCCCGTACACACGGCCGAGGAACTCGACGTGCCAAGCACGTCGAGTTCCTCGTCGAGTTCTGGGATGAAGCCGACGAGGAGCTCGGCGGGCCGCCTTCTCCCATAGAACAACGAGAAAATAGAGAACATGTTCTCTATTTTCTCGTCGAGCTCCTCGGCGGCTCCATCGAGCCAAAAGTGTACAGACGAGAGAGTTTCTCGGCAGAATCCGGGTTTTGACCGAGTTTCTCGGTGAATTCTGCCGAGAAACTCTGTCGTGTGTACGGGGCCTCATAGTTGAGGTATACTTATGATGACAATTACAGGCCTCTCTCATCTTTTCAAGTTAGGGTGACCAGACATCCCCAGTTTCAGGGGACAGTCCCCTGATTGAGGACACTGTCCCCGGACCAAGTCTGTCCCTGGTTTTGTCCCCAGATTGGATTTGATAGGGGGCAGGGGCAATTTCAAAGACAGTCAGTGCAGAATTAAAATAAAAAAAATTGAATCACACACCCCCGCTCCGCCGTGCCTACTAGCATAGGGGGGTTGTATTTTTCCCATGATCTGTGCCCCTTTCTGATGATCATGTGCTGGTCGGAGCGGAGGGAATATTTCTTCAGTTTCGGACGTCACCCCCCCTCCCACCGCCATCCGGTGCTTCTCCGGGCTCTCCCATGCCATCGGGGGCCCGGAGAGCGAATCGGCCAGCGCTCGCTGCAGAACCATAGAGATGACTGGTGATCAGATGGTCACAGTCATCTCTATGACCGTCGGAGGACCAGGCGCGACGTTATGACGTCACGCCCGGTACCCGAAAGTAAACAAAGCCGCTATCGCGGTTGTCGGCATGTAATCGGTGATTTTTTTTCACCGATTTCATGCTTGTAAGCATGTAGGAGAGATGTGGGGTCTTATTGACCCCACATCTCTCCATAAAGAGGACCTGTCACACTGATTCTTATTACAAGGGATGTTTACATTCCTTGTAATAGGAATAAAAGTGATAAAAAATTTTTTTAAAAAATAAAAAAATTAAGTAAAAAAATTTAAAATAATAATAAACATTTTTTTTTAAAACGCCCCTGTCCCGGTCGCTCGCGTGCAGAAGCGAACGCGCATGCAAGTCCCGCCTACAAACCCCACATGTGAGGTATCATTGCGTGCGTTAGAGCGTGTGCAACAATTCTAGCACTAGACCTTCTCTGTAACTCAAAAATAGTAACCTGTAAAAAAAAATAAAGCATCGCCTATGAAGATTTTTAAGTACCGAAGTTTGGCGCCATTCCATGAGTGTGCGCAATTTTAAAGCGTGACATGTTAGGTATCTATTTACTCGGTGTAACATCGTCTTTCACATCATACACAAAAATTGGGCTAACTTTACTGTTTTGTTATTTTTTAACTCATGAAACTGTTTTTTTCCCTAAAAAAAGGCGTTTGAAAAATTATTGCGCAAATACCGTGTGAGAAAAAAAGTTGCAATGACTGCCATTTTATTCCCTAGGGTGTCTGCTAAAAAAAATATATAATGTTTGGGGGTTCTGATTAATTTTCTAGCAAAAAAATTGTGATTATTTACATAAAGGAGAAAAGTGCCAAAATAGGCCCGGTAACGAAGTGGTTAAAAAAAAAAAAAGATTTTTTTTTTTTTTTTTACTATTTTGAGACAGTCTTCCTATGATAATAGAAAAAAAAATCAGGAGATATCCATTACTATTACTACCACATGAAAGCCCATTTTTTCCTGGGAAAAAAAAGGTATAATCCACCTGGATGCACAAAGCAGTTGTGATGATATGTACGGTTTTACTAACACATGTCAAAGTTGCAGAATTGTGCTTAGGCATTAACATTTGTTTCACCCTTAGTTGTGAAAGGGTTAAATAAGAAAAAAGACACACAAATAATTGCAAAAAGTGTCATTGTGAATAAACTTTTTAGCTTTGTACACATTCAAAAAAAGCAAGAATAATAGTTTACACTTTATACATTGTAAAATCTTCATACAGAAGTGCTTTAAAAACGATAATAATTTAGGCAGCTGGATATTAAATTACACAGCCCTGAGACAACGCATGTGAAAGCACCGATAATAGCATAGTACGTCTCTTCCCCTGATTGTTTCCAATAATGAAACTTTTTTTTTCTCTTTGGTCTTTTATTTCCTGAATAAATCAGTTCATTATTTCCGTATAGTCGTGATAGCTCACCAGCTCTGAAAAAATGTCATTAATCTTTTTGCAGCCGAGGTTACAGAAGCAAGCGTTGATCCACATGACGTTCCAGGAGATGCTGGTGCCGTCAGGGCAGTCGTAATGGACTTTGATGGTTTTGGATTTGTAGGGTGTGCAGCATCGGTCATCGGTGCAGACGCCGCAGTATTTGGGTCTGTAGGCTCTTCTACTTATGCAGCCTGAGATGGTGAAGTTCTTCGATTCTGGTTCACGGTAAACTGCTAAACATTTTTTGCCCGGCTGTAAAGGAAAAAAAATATATATTTTTTATATTTTTGCTAAATAAATGAAAATCGTCAGAATTAAAAAAAAAAATGTTTTTCTTGGTTTCTGTTATAAAATTTTGCAAATAAATAATCGTTCTTCATAAGTTTAAGCCAAATTGTAGTCTGCTCCATTTTTTTGGGTAAAAATAGTCAGAATCAGTGTTTATTATTTAGGGTCCTTTCACACTAGCGGACCGTTCGTCCGCTCATTACAAGTTCGTTAACGGACTTGTAATGAATCCCTATGGGATCGCGTCCGTTAGCAGATGGAGCATCCGCTAGCGTCCGCGTCAGTCGGGATCCGCTTTTTCGAACGGAAGAAACCCGATTTTTCTTCCGTTCGGCGGAACGGATCAGATGCAGACGGACAGACGGTCCGTCTGCATCCAATCCCCCATAGGGGAGAGCGGAGCAGAGACAGGGCGGTCCCTGCACTGTGTGCGGGGACCGCCCTATCCGCCGACAGCTCAGCGGGGATCCCCGCTGAGCTTTGGCGGACACACGGAGCGGACCCAGAAACGGTCCGCTCCGTGTGAAAGAGCCCTTAGTCTGTGGGAAAGTCCACAAACTATGGTATATATATATCCAGGGGCGGACAGACCATTCAGGCACTCGGACACTCCCCGAGGGCCCCATGCCACTAGGGGTTCCCATCAGGGTTGCCAGCCCCAGTAAAACCAGGGACAGTATGTAAAAATGTGTGTTTTTTTACATCTGTCCCTGAAATGTCCCTTACTGACATGCTTTTGGTCTAAAAATCCCAAGATTATAGCTGTCCCTCCTCTCCAGTACATCCTCAGTATGTGTATGTCTACTGTGTATGTGTATTATGTGTGTATGTATACTGTGTGTGTATACTGTGTGTAAATATTGTGTGTCTGTGTGTGTATAATGTGTATGCATACCTCCCAACTGTCCCTGATTTCGAGGGACTGTCCCTGATTTGGAGCAATGTCCCTCTGTCCCTCATTCTCCTCATTTGTCCCTCATTTTGGTCTGATCTTATACAGATGTATATAAAATGCACTTTTTATCTATCAAATAGTGTTTACCAGCGCTAAACTTTTCATCTGATTTCTAAATTGCTGCATTTGTAAATTCCAAAAGCCAATATAAAGGAATAGTAGTGGAAAAAAAGCACTTGTGGGTTTAACCAATCTTATTTTTTGTGTACAATTCTCCTTTAAGGGGCGTGGCAAGGGGTGTGTCCTATGCCTACATACTTTTTCTGATAGGTGTCCCTCATTCCCATCTCAGAAAGTTGGGAGGTATGTGTATGTATACAGTATGTGTGTGTATACTGTGCGTAAATATTGTGTGCGTGTGTGTGTATACTGTGTATGTATACTGTATGTGTGTGTGTGACACCATAATCTATTGCCTGGGGGCCCCATAATCTCCTATTGCCCGGGGGCCCCATAATCTCCTATTGCTTGGGGGCCCCATAATCTCCTATTGCCCGCTGGCCCCATTATCTCCTATTGCTTGGGGACCCCATAATCTCCTATTACCCGAGGGCCCCATTCTGATGTACTGACAGTCAATTTCATTTCTTGAGGCCTAAAAAGGCCACGAATGTACAAATACCCCCCAAATGACCCATTTTTGTAAGGTAGACAGTCCAAGGTATTTAAGAATAGGCATTGCGAGTTTTTTGAAGATGTAATTTTTTGGAAAATTAAGAAATTGTAAAAAAATAATCTTATTTTTTTTTTTTTTTACATACTGTCAACAGTGCAGCAGCATCATATAACTGGTGTGGCAATGATCAGGGACACTGACTGGTGACAGTATGTAAGGAAAAAAAATCAATTTATTTTAACACATTGAGGCCAGAGCAATACATTGTTACCAAGTGATCAGGATTTTTATTTTTTTTACACATTATGATTGCATATACCAATGAATTTCACTATTCTAAGCAATAATTTATACTGAATTAAATTGATTCATTAAGTGTTTATTGTTGTGATTAGCTGTGATTGGCCACAGCTAATCACATGGTACAGATGGGCTATGGGCATGTGAGTCCCTTTGACCAATTACAGCTAGCAACACAATTGTACACAATGAATGGCATGAAAGGAAGCCATCCATTGTTTACAATTGTCATGTGATCTGCTGTGATTGGTCACAGTGATGGTACCAACAGTGCTCCAGTACAGTGATCTGTCATCCAGTGGACACAACCGGTGACAGATCGCGCCACAACAACAAAAGTCCCACTCGGCCGTCATTTAACTAAAGGCTGGGTGGGAAGTGGTTTAAGAGTATTCTTACTTGTAGTCGAATGAGAAAAAAAATCCACATAACCTCAGCTGTATATTTGATTTGCATAAAAATACCCTGTAAGATCAGCTGTGTAACATGTGAATGAACATATCCATTCCACCTCCTGCTAAGGAGTGACTGATGTCTTAACTTACCATACCAAACATACATGTAGGCAGGTCTATTTTCTCCACTGCAGGTGGTGCTCGACTGCAGTGGCATTGCAGTTGGAGGGGAAGTCAAGATGAACATGATTCCTCTCTTTTTTTTCGGAAACTGAGAAGATGCTTCTGCCCCATGTGACTCTGGCAGCCATCTTGGGTCAGGCAGAGCCTATTTTAGTACCCTGGCTCCGAGGCTTGGCGTGCAATTTAGCATGTGGGTTGTGTAGGGACAGGTCAGGTCACCCATCTGGTAGGGACAGTGAACAGCGGTAGAAAGAGGTCCCAGATGAGTAGGGAAAGGATAGGGGCATGCCATCCTTCCTGGAGATCTCCCTATTGGGGCACGGACCAGCCAGGCCACATTCCGCTCCTCTAGACAGACACTGTCAGCACATCTGAGACCTGCTCTGCTACACATCACTGTTTTGTATTCTGTGGGTGTTTGTTGTGAATTGCCAAACTTTAACTTCAATACAGTTCTGTTTTCTACTAATGAACTTAGGCCCCTTTCACACGGGGCGGATCAGTAATGATCCGCCCCGTGAATCTCCGCTTGCTCAGTTGATCCCCGCTGAGCCGGCGGATGACAGGGCGCTCCTCGCACACTGTACAGGGACCGCCCTGTCTTTTCTGCGCTCTCCCCTATGGGGGGATCAGATGAACACGGACCGTCTGTCCGTGTTCATCCGATCCGTCAGACGGATGGAAAAGTATGTTTTTCCTCCGTCACACTTTGGCGGGTCAGATGTCAGCGGGCATGTCACCGCTGACATCCGTGGCTCCATAGAGGAGCACGGAGCGCCCGTTCAGGTCCGCCTAAAAAAATGGCAGGCGGACCTAAACGGTCCGCCCGTGTGAAAGAGCCCTTAATGTTTACTGTCGCCGCACCACGCTGCACCTCCCCACATACAGCTAAATCTCCCATGTTGCCACATAAGGTGCCAAGACACTAGTCAGTTATGGTACTCTCAGAATCCCTACCAGGACTTCCAGAGCTTCTACTTCTACCCCCGTAAATCTTTGCCAGGACTTTCAAAGGTACTTGCAGAATCCCTGCAAGGACTTCCGATGGAACACTCAAAATCCTTGCCAGGACTTCCAGAGTTCTCAGTAATGAAGCTGAGTGCGTCCGCTGAGTAGAAGGATATTTAAACTTCAGCCTTTAAAGTGTCTGGTGCTGTGTCTTATCTCCAGCTTCCTGGGAGCTGAAGACCTACAATACGTACCTGCCAGTTTTCTATTTGTTTCTGACCCAGATTTACATTAATACTCCTACCATGACCCCAATCTGGACCTGACAACTCTCTTGACTGCCATGACCTCTACATCGAACTGACCACTTTCTTGTTTGGCACCAGCCACAACCTCTGCCTGGACCCAACCACTCTTGTGTCTACTGCATTGTGAAACAGTCTCCACAACATAACCCTTCTGTCCGAGCAACTCTTTGGTGGGATGGTCATGTAGGCCACATCCTGAGGCCAGGTGCATCAAAGAAAACCTGGGACCATTAGGGTTTCTGTACCATCCTCACCATCAGGAGCTCTGGTAAAGGCCAACTAGTACTCCACACTTTGGGTGAGCCCACGTCACCTACCAGAAGGCACCATAACACAGTCAGATAGTCTCCACCAGAAAGTCTTATGGAAATTACATTTAGGGAAATTTAGATCAATCTCCGTTTATATCCGTTCAGTCATATCCAGCTCTTGCCGAGTCTATGGACCAGCTCTCTGGCACCATGTAGAATATGCTTAAGAGGTTTTTCCATAGGCTTTTGTGGTCAAACTTTTTATGAAATATGTCACCAGGTATTTCCTCAACCCTCCCCAATTGCTGAGCTTGGGAGTGGCATACAGAATTTGATAACACATGTGCATAGCCAATTAGTACACACACTAGGGCCAATTTAGACAGGAGTCAATTTGGAGAGTGGGAGGAAACCAAAGACTCCAAAGAAAACCCATACGAACATAGAAGGAACATGCAAGCGCCATGCCCAGATTCGAACCAAAGACCCCAATGCCGCAAGGCTTAGGTGCCAACCACTAAGGTCACTAAGTGCTAACCACTGTGCTGTGTGACCCACTAAGGATTCCTATCTGTGCCTTCATCCTCCCCTTCAACATAAAACATAAAATTGCCTATAACTGTTTCGTCTGAGCCCAGTATAATGCTAGTCAGGCTTATGGAAATTTGCCGCCAACTTCATCCATTTTCACTGAGCTTTTGATAACAAAAAATGCAGCCAACCTAGTTCAAACAAAGGATCAATGGAAACTGTTGAAGGTAGCTTACATTGATCCATTTGGCTGTTTTTGCTATTGAAATCTGATTTAAAGAGGTTGTAAGTCCTGGGAATATGCCATTTGTTACAAACTTGTTAAAGCAATAGCTTCTTGAAGGTCTCCTATCATCAGAGTGGAGTTCTTCTTTACCAACTTACCCGAAAGTGCTGTGTGATGTCCACCTCGCAGGGTCTCAGGTTGCACAGGCGGCTCTCTGTATGGAGTTTACACTTGTCATTATCGTTTGAGATGCGTGTAGATATCCCCATTCCGCACGTCTTAGAACATGGGCTCCATGGAGTTGTCTGGGTGATGCAGTTCTTTTGCCAGGTTTCAGTCTCTTCACGATAAACTGAAAGAATTCAGAAATCACTGTGTGAATGTCCAGTGGAAAGTTGGAGGGATTAAGTCGTAGATGGTAACATCCCCTGCTCTTTAACTTATCACCCTGCTAATAACCCTTCTTTACCCCTGAAGCCTCGTACACACGATCAGTCCATCCGATGAGAACGGTCAATACTTCCAAGCATGCGTCGACTTGATTCTGAGCATGCGTGGATTTTTAACCGTGCCTACTAACGATCGGTTTTGACCTATCGGTTAGGAATCCATCGGTTACATTTAAAGCAAGTTGGCTTTTTTTTTTAACCGATGGTTAAATAACCTATGGGGGCCACACACGATCGGTTTTGACCGATGAAAACGGTCCATCAGACCGTTGTCCTCTGGTTAACCTATCGTGTGTACGAGGCCTAAAAGAAGCACATAACATGGCCATTGGGACTTGTAGTCTTTCCATTCACAGATCCTTGTGAATGGAAGATGTGGCTGTGTGGTTGCATTAAAAAAAAATGAAGAAAGCTGCAGGATGAGGCACCCCACAATTCAGGCAAGTGGGGAGTAGTTTAGGTTGGGGGTTTGGGGAATGTGACCATGTTTCATGTTACACCCTCAATATGTGCCTTTAACCATTTCTCTTCTCTATCCCCTTTGGCATCTTTTTTTGATTAAGAATGTATACAGTGGAACCTCGGATTGCGAATAACGCGGTTAACGAGCGTTTCGCAAAATGAGCTCTGTATTTCTAAAAATCCTAACTCGGTTTGCGAGTGTTTTCTCACAAAACGAGCAGGATTCAGGCCAAAGCTGTGTGCAGTACCACTTTTAGCATGAGGTGGGGGGCACTGGAGCCGAACGGCGCCAATCGCAGCCGACCATCGCCGTTCGGAAATGTGCGGAAAGGCCCGAGGACAGTTCGGCTGACCTCGGAAAGGCTTGTGACTAGAGTCTTTCCAAGGTTTGCCGAGGTCAACCGAACTGTCCACGGGCCTTTCCGGCCATTTCTGAGGCTCTCCGGCGCCCCCCCCCCCCGCCTCTGACCGCATGCAGTATTCCATGCCATAGAAGTCAATGCGGAACAAATTAATTTCATTTCTATTGACTTCAATGGGGAAACTCGCTTTGGTATGTGAGTACTTTGGATTATGAGCATTCTCCTGGAATGGATTATGCTCGTAATCCGAGGTTCCACTGTATTGTATCAACCAGCTTGCCACATTTTTATATGTGCTAATATGTACTAAGGAAACTTCCCCTTTCTCTGTATCCCCACTCTACGTACCTGGAGAAGCAATATGGCGGGGAGACGCTTTTCGGAACCTCTTGGAGTCATCACAAACCCATTGCTCACAACATTTTCCTGCTAGCTTAATCCGCTTGGGGTTCTGGCACCAGACAAGAGGTGGACGGGAGTTTACACACAGCGGGACGCAACCCACAGCGCCATCCAGACACGTGCAGTTGTACTTGCAGTTGGGTTGGAAGCTCTGTCCATTTACATAGCGCACACCGTTGAGAACACAACCTACCCCTGACATCTCTGGAAAACAGAAGCGAGAAATGGTTAAGGAATTGCACTTAATGTTTACCGAGAAAACCAAGCCACATACTGTACATTAAACCAAACAATAGGCTCAATTCACAAAGCTAAATCACAAAGATAAAGATAGTTGTTTTCAGAAAGTGACAGTTATTTTCCGCCAAGTCTAATGGGCTTTGAAAATAACAGTCACATAGCTAAAATTAAAGATGCTTATCATTATGTAAAGATTAATTTGAGCGCAATGACACTAATAAAACACTCCCTCCCATCTCTTAAAAACCATAAAGATTTAATTGTTTTCCAAAGTTTCCTATTTATATTGTGTTCTAACTATTCAGTTTATGAAAACTCCCTATCAAATATGGGGTCCTATCCTATTCCTCTAATTTCAAAAATCAACCTGTGATGATAATACTATAATCAATTAATACTATAATACGTTTCCCAAAATAGGAACTGTTGTTGCCAAACAGAACTACGGCACTGTGGCACATTTATACCTTTTTGTTCACCATAGGCTTCTCCAAAGAGAGATCTGGTGAATTTCCACCCTGGGCACCAGAATCCCTGCAGGTTTAAATTCTAGATGGGGTGTAGATTTTTTTTTTTTAAATAAATAAATTATTTTGTATTTATGCATTTTTATGATGTTTTTTTCTATATTTTTTAAATACTCTCTTTGAATTCATATATAATAGTGGAAATGCATATTTCCTATTTTTTTGTATCCCCATCTTATTCGTTCCTACAGGTTAATGTTTACCGGTATCTGTAGAAATTGCCTTTAGGTTTCTTTATGTCCATATTTGTATAACTTCCATGGAATTTCCATTGTATTTATTTATTTTTTCATCCAAAAATGTAGTCAATGTGTTAGCCTCCACCTGTTTTCTTGTCCTATTGATTTTAGTGTACATTGATTGAATAATTCTGTGACGGCCTTTTTTTGGTGGAGTAATTGTGTATGTAAGTACTGTTTTGCTATTAAGCATTATGCTGTGAACAAGACAACTTGCTGAAATGCGTTAGCATGCTTTTTATGTCACTCCTTTTTAACGAATTAAGGCCCGGTTTCACAGAGAGGCAATGTGATTTAAAGCGGAGGTTTAAAAAACATCTATATACCATTAAATCCAGCATACTTCCGACATGTACAGTGTCATGGACCTTGCAGTGCTGGAGTGTTTCTACTTGAAATCCTAATTCATGTATTTCAGAAGATGGGACATTACTGACAGTTCATTGCAGGAGATACTGGACACATTACAAGTGGTTTAGTTGTCCTGACTAGGTCAATAGACAATGACCCTTCAATGCTTAGCTCAGGCTATTGAAATGCTAAGTGGAGCCGGCTTGTGAAATACCTTTTATTGTGTTCTGCAGGTTACAATTGGTTGTCAGAGACGGGATGTCTCCAGGAGATAATTACCTACACTAAATGACTTTTAGAATGTGTGTTTGAAGATGTATGTGTTTACGCTAAAGGACTTTGTATTGTTCTAAAGGTCAGAAGTTTCCTGTCAGGAGTATTGAATTAGCATGTTATTATCTAAAGGAATGTAACCTCTCAGAGGTAGTAATTAAGTTCTGCTAAATAGACCGGGCTATTGTGTACATTGATTACCCCCTGGGGATTCTGTCTGTCAATACACATAATAGTCTTTCTATCCAAGCTATTGGATCAATCCCTGTTGACTATTTCAAGTCCTCATTTGCATGATTAAGGAGGACCTGAGTGAGGACTGCATATACTTTACAATTGACCAATAGAAAAGCGGTTGTTGGGGGTGGGATGTTCCAAATTCTGTATAAAAGTGTGCTGTGTACTTGAAAATAAAGAGTCCTGCTTGAACATACATACAGCCTGCCTGGTGTGTGTTCTTAATGGGTCTGAACGGCACATAGCTGTAGTTCGGATCCCGGAACCTTGGATGACTGGACCATCAGACGTTGTAATCCAATAGTAGCAGAGGAGTGTGGGGAGAGCAGAACCGGGCGAACAAAGGATCTCGTCACATACAGTCTGCTGGTATTTTTTCTTTTTTTTTGCTGTACATACCGTTTTATAGTTCTTTTTCTTTTCTCACTCCCGCCGGGAATAGGCGTTCCTATGAAGAGGCGTAGATGATTGACGTGCGGATAAGGCGCGTCACGCGTTCCGAAAATAGCCGAACTGGGACTCGGCTATATACGGCGCCTGCGCAGTCAGCTCTACACGGCTCCTAGTCTGTGCGCAGGCGCCGTATAGCGCCGAGTCCCAGTCCGGCTATTTTTGGAACGCGTGACGCGCCTTATCCACACGTCAATCATCTACGCCTCTTCATAGGAACGCCTATTCCCCGTGGGAGTGAGAAAAGAAAAAGAACTATAAAACGGTATGTACAGCAAAAAAAATTAAAAAAATACCAGCATACTGTACATGTCGGAAGTATGCTGCATGTAATGGTATATAGTTTTTTAAACTTCCGCTTTAAATCACATTGCTATTTGCCTAGTGTACTTTTGTAGCCTAAATACTGAAATTTGCATTTAAAAATGCAATTTAGTAACTTTTGTGAAATGCCAGTAAAAACGTGGCTGCGCCAGTAAATTTTGGGTGTCGTGCCAGTAAATTTCAACACTGCTTGTGCTACAGTTTGGAGAAGGCCATTTTCTGCTCCAGCATGACTGTGCCACTGTGTGTAAAACCATCTTCATAAAGACATGGGGCTAGATTCAGGTAGCTGTGCTTGATCTTACGGCGGCGCAGCGTATCGTATTTACGCTACGCCGCCGCAACTTACAGGAGCAAGTGCAGTATTCACAAAGCACTTGCTCCGTAAGTTGCGGCGGCGTAGCGTAAATGGGGCCGGCGTAAGCCCGCCTAATTCAAATGTGGAAGGGGGGGCGTGTTTTATGTTAATGTGTGATGACCTGACGTGATTGACGTTTTTTTACGTCCGTGTACATATCCCAATGTGCATTGCTCCCGAGTACGCCGCAAAGACGTATTGGTTTCGACGTGAACGTAAATTACGTCCAGCCCTATTCGCGAAAGACTTACGCAAACGACGTAAAAAATTCAAAAATCGAAGCGGGAACGACGTCCATACTTAACATTGCGTGCGCCTCATAGAAGAAGGAGCAACGTTACGCCGAAAAAACCTTACGCAAATGACGTAAAAAACTACCGCCGGGCGCACGTACGTTTGTGAATCGGCGTAACTAGGTAATTTGCATACTCTACACCGAAAAAAACGGAATCGCCCCTAGCGGCCAGCGTAATATTGCAGACAATTATACGCCGCCGTATTCAAGTTACGTCGGCGGAGGAAGCCTATTTTTTTGAACGTATCTGCCTTGGAGAATCGGCGTACAGATACGACGGCGCAGATTTGAAATTACGGCGGTGTATCTGAAGATACGCCGCCGTAACAGCTACCTGAATCTAGCCCATGGTTTGTTGAGGAACTTGAATGGCCTTCATAGAGCCCTGACCTCAACCCTACTGAACATCTTTCAGTAGAATTGGAACACCAGCTGCAAGCCAAGTCTTCTCATCCAACATCAGTACCTGACCTCACAAATGTTCTTTTGGCTCAATGGGCACAAATCCCAAATACACGCCAAACTTGCTGCCAAATCATGTACAACAGAACCTTGAATTACGAGCATAATATGTTCTCAGGAGAATGCGTTTAATCCAAAGCACTCGCATATCATATTTCGACGAATGATCGAACATACGATGTTCGAGTCGAACATGGGTTCGACTCGAACGCGAAGCTCATCCCTACTGAAGAACAGCTAGCACAATAATACATACAGGCCCGGATTCACGTAGCACTTACGCTGACGTATCTCAAGATACGCCGCGTAAGTGTAACTATGCGCCATTGTATCTGTGCGCCGTGCCCACAGAACTAGATACGCCTGAAAATAGGCTGATTCCGACCGACGTAACTTTCCTACGTCGGCGTATCGTGGGCGCATATTTACGCTGGCCGCCTCATTGCACATATGCAAATGAGGGAGATACGTCGATTCACGAACGTAATTGCGCTTGGCGCATCATATACGCAGTTTGCGTAAGTCGTACGTCCGGCGTAAAGTTTTTCCCCATATAGGAGGCGCAACTCATGCAAAGGTATGGACCAGGGAACAGCCGTTGTATTTTACGTTGTTTACGTAGTAGTACGTGAATAGGGCTGGGCGTAGGTTACGTTCACGTCGTAGGCAGTGATTCGACGTATCTTAGGGAGTAGTTTCGACGTGATTCTGCGCATGCGCACTGGGATGCGTCCACGGGACGGCGCATGCGCCGTTCATTCGGCCCATCATTTGCATGGGGTCACGCTTTATTTAAATGGATCACGCCCACTTCCACCTACTTTGAATTAGGCTGGCTTACGCCTACGAATTTACGTTACGCCGGCGCAACGTTGGGAGCATTTGCTTTGTGAATTCCATGCTTGCCTCTCTGTATTGCGTCGGCGTAGCATAAAAGAGATACGCTACGGCGGCATATATATGCGCCAATGTATGTGAATCCGGGCCACAGTGTTTTTGTTTTTAGACTAGGCTTTCCTTTGGCAATTTTGTTTACTATTGGAATCTATTTATTTACTATTGGAATCTATACACATCTATAAAAATAAATATTAAAAACGTTTTTTTCCACTTTGACCAGTGTTAGTTTTCTTCTTCTTCTTTATATATTTATATATATATATATATATATATATATATATATATATATATATAGTTTTACTCTAAATAAAAATGTACATTATCTAAAATCCGACTAAAATCATGTGTCTGGTAAACAGCAAAAAAAAAAAAAAAAGTATTTTTAGAATTGTGTATTTACTTCTTATGCAACACTTTTTCCTAGGAAAAATAAGTAACAAATAATACAAAAACAAAAACATAATGGTAGAAATAAAAAATAAAATGGAAATACAAATAAAAATAATAAATAAACATTCAAATAAAAAAATCCAAAGAAAAATAATAGCTGAGGGGGAAGGGGAGGAAGGAGCTAATTAGGGTTGATTAGAGTTAACTAAGAGTTAAAAAGAAATTAAACAGGGATATATTTTTACATATAAAAAAAAAGAAAAATAACTTGTAAGGGATCTAAAAGTGGGCTTACCAAAATCTGGAAGACCCCTTTAACAAAGGGGACCCCCAGATCCTGCCCCCCCCCTGTGTGAAATGGTAATGGGGTACACTGTACCCCTACCATTTCACGAAGGAAGTGTAAATAGTAGTTTTCAGAAAAAAAACACACACACACACACCGTAGAACAAATTACTTTATTAATTAAACCAAATAAAAATCCAGCGGTGAAAATAGACGATTGATGCTGCTCCCTGCTCCATCGTTGTCTCTATCCAGCGCCGGGTGATGTCTCCAGCGACGGACGATTGGTCCAGCGATGAGAACATCCATTCAGAGCACAGCTCAGCGAATGACGCGCCGATGCTTTGACGTTTCTTTTATAGGGGAGGCGGGCCACGCGTCACGTGACCCCGTCCCCCTCTGACGCACACTCTGCTACGTCACTGGGACAGCCCTTGCGTCAGAGCGGGACGGGGTCACGTGACGCGTGGCCCGCCTCCCCTATAAAAGAAACGTCAAAGCATCGGCGCGTCATTCGCTGAGCTGTGCTTTGAATGGATGGATGTTCTCATCGCTGGACCAATTGTCGTGTTTTTTTTTTCTGAAAACTACTATTTACACTTCCTTCGTGAAATGGTAGGGGTACCATTTCACACAGGGGGGGGCAGGATCTGGGGGTCCCCTTTGTTAAAGGGGTCTTCCAGATTCTGATAAGCCCCCTGCCCGCAGACCCCCACAACCACCGGGCAAGGGTTGTGGGGATGAGACCCTTGTCCCCATCAACATGGGGACAAGGTGCTTTGGGGGGCACCCCAAAGCACCCTCCCAATGTTGAGGGCATGTGGCCTGGTGCGGTTCAAGAGAGGGGCGCACTCTGTCCCCCCCTCTTTTCTGCGGCCGGCCAGGTCAACGTGCTCGGATAAGGGGTCTGGTGTGGATTTTAGGGGGAACTCCACGCCATTTTTTAAAAAAAATTTGGGGTGGAGTTCCCCTTAAAATCCACACCAGACCTGAAGGGTCTGGTTATGGATATTTAGGGGGAACCCCACGTCATTTTTTTTTTAAATTGACAGCGGGGTTCCCCTTAATATCCATACCAGACCTAAAGGGTCTGGTTATTGAATTTGGGGGGACCTCCGCGCATTTTATTTTATTTTTTTACTAAAAGTCCGTGTCCTATTGACTTCAATGGGGTTCGGAGTTCGGGTTCGGGTTCCCGAACTTTTTTTTTAAAGTTCAGGTTTGGGTCCGAACCCGAACATCCAGGTGTCCGCTCAACTCTAGTTGGAACCTCTGTTTGTTTTTTTCTTGCTGTCTGTAACCCCATGAGGTTCATTTCCTCTTTCCCCTCACTTCCTGTCCAGGTGTCAGGGGGTCACAGGGACAGGAAGCAAAGGGAAATATATTGCTCTCTGCACCTTCCCGTTCCAGTGACTCCACTTGTGTCGCAGGAATAAAAAGAGATAGGAAATTTCCCTAATGAGGATACAGAATAAAAAAAACTGAAGGAAGCCTCTGATAGACATGTGCACTGCCGAAAAATGTGTTCGTTTTTATTTAATTTATTTTTATTTTTATATTTTCATTTTTCGGGTCATTCGTTATGATCGCAAAGGGTTAATTTCTAAAATTCTAGAGTTCATAAATTCGAAAATCCGAAAAGAAAAAAAATCGGAATTTTAAATAATAACTAACTTATAATAACTATTACTAACTATTAAATTATAGGTATTGGAATTTTCTTTAAAATTTGGCTGTTATGCCCCCGTACACACGATCGGATTTTCCGTCAAAAAAACCTTGGATGGTTTTTTGGATGGAATTACGCTCAAGCTTGGCTTGCATACACACGGTCACACAAAAGTACAACACTACGACGAGCCGAGAAAATGAAGTTCAATGCTTCCGAGGATGTGTCGAATTGTTTCCAAAAATGCGCCGGAATTTTGCGAGTCAGAATTGCCACAGACGATCGGAATTTCCAATCGGAATTTTTTCCGTTGGAAAAATAGAGAATCTGGGCCAGATTCTCGTATCCTGGCGTAAAACTATGCAGGCGTAACGTATCTCGTTTACGCTACGCGGCCGCAAGTTTTACGGGCAAGTGCTTGATTCACAAAGCACTTGCCTGTAAAGTTGCGGCGGCGTAGCGTAAATCCTCTGGCGCAAGCCCGCCTAATTCAAATGATGCAGGTAGGGGGCATGGATCATTTAAATTAGGCGCGTTCCCGCGCCGATCTTACTGCGCATGCGCCGTCCCTAAAATTTCCCGACGTGCATAGCGCTAAATGCAGAGACATCATTGGTTTCGACGTTAACGTAAATGGCGTCCAGCGCCATTCACGGACGACTTATGCAAACAACGTACATTTTTAAATTTCGACGCGGGAACGACGGCCATACTTAACATTGGTTGCCCCTCATATAGCAGGGGCAACTTTACGCGTCGCAAATGCTACGGAAACGTCGTAAATTCACTGCGTCGTCCGCGCGTACGTTCGGGAATCTCGCGAAAATAGCTAATTTGCATAGACGACGGGGAAAACGACGTCGGCGACACCTAGCGGCGGGAAAATAAATTGCATCTAAGATCTGACAGTGTAAGAGCCTTATGCCTGTCAGATCTAATGGATATCTATGCGTAACTGATTCTAAGAATCAGTCGCATAGATACGCCGGGCCAGATTAGAACTTACGACGGCGCAAATGGCGTTGCGCCGTCGTAAGCCCTTTGAGAATCTGGCCCTCTGATCTTAATCTTTTGTTGGCGGAAATTCCACCAGCAAAAGTACGATGGACCAAAAGCTCACATCGGAATTTTGCTGGCGGAATTTTCATAAGTGAATGTAACGAATACAAATTTCCCCAAAGTTACGAATTATCTGAAATAACGAATGCCGCATCTAAACCAAAGGAACGGGACAAATTAATAATAAATACGTTTGTATTATTATTATTAATATTGTTATTTATTATTAATTCGTTATGTTCCATTCGTTTAGATGTGCCATTCGTTATTTAGGATAATTCGTAATTTCGGATAAATTTGCATTCGTTACATTCACTAACAGCCAAATTTGAAAGGAAATGCCAATACCTATAATTGAATAGTTAGTTATTATTTCAGATTTTCTAATTTTTGGATTTACGATTTTTATGAATTTATAAATATTTAAATTTACGAATATTCTGAAAAAGTCGTTAATTTGGATATTTATGAATTAACAAATTTGTTGAAATTCGTTAAAAAAAAAATGAAGTCGGAACGAAACATCGTGATTATGAAGTTAACATCCAAATTTGAAAGGAAATTCAAATAGCTAAAATGTAACCTTATCCATACCGCGCCTATTCTGGCACTTTTCCTTCATGTAAAAATCCTATTTTTTTTGCTAGAAAATTACTCAGAACCCCCAAACATTATATACATACATACATACATACATATATATATATATATATATATATATATATATATATATATATATATATATATATATATATATATATATATATATATATATATATTCATTCATTCATTCATTTATATATATATAATTTTTTAGCAGACACCATAGGGAATAACATGGCGGTCATTGCAACCTTTTATCTTGCACGGTATCGGCGCAATAATTTTTCAAACGCCTTTTTTGGAAAAAAAAAAACGGTTTCACGAATTAAAAAATAACAAAACAGTAAAGTTAGCCCATTTTTCTTTGTGATAATGTGAAAGATGATGTTACACCGATTAAATAGATACCTAACTTGTCACGCTTTAAAATTGCACATGGCAATTGAATGGCTCCAAACTCATTTTTTTTACAGGTTACCAGTTTAGAGTTACAGAGGAGTTAGAATGCTAGAATTATTGCTCTCGCTCCAACGCACGCGGCGATACCTCACATGTGTGGTTTGAACGGCGTTTACATATGTGGGCGGGACTTACGTGCGTGTTCGCTTCTGAGCGCGAGCTACAGGGGCGTTTTAATTTTATATATATATATATATATATATATATATATATATATATATATAATTTTTTTTTATTTTACACTTTTTTTTTTATCACTTTTACTCCTATTACAAGGAATGTAAACATCCCTTGTAATAGGAATAGCGTGTGACAGGTCCTCTTTATGAAGAGAGGCGGGGTCAATAAGACCCCACATCTCTCCTCCAGGCCGGTAAGCATGAGATCGGGAAAAAAATCCACCGATCTCATGCTTTCAGCCACGCTTGCGGCTTTGTTTACTTCCGGGTACCCCGGGCGTGACGTCATAACATCGCGCCCGGGCCTCCGACGGCCATAGAGATGCTCTTCATCCAGCGGCGGCTGATTCATTCTCCGGGACTTCGATGTCGCGGGAGAGCCCGGAGAAGCACCGGATGGCGGTGGGGGGGGGGGTGTCCCCTCTCACCGCCTATAAGAACGATCAAGCGGTGGAACGATCGTTCTTATGGTGCGCAGAATCGCCGCGTGAAAAGAAAGATATCTGAATGATGCCTGTAGCTGCACCCATCATTCAGACATCCCCCACGAAAGTCCAGGACGTCATATGACATCCTACGCTACGGAAGTGGTTAATAGTTCGTTATTATTTCAGATTTGCAAATTTTCAGGTTTTCGTATTAATTCAGAACGAAACAAATTGCACATGTCTAGTCCCTGCCATCGTAACGTCCCCACCAAAAAAGTTTAAAAAGTTTAAGCTGAAGTTAGGTTTTATACAGAAGCATACCTCCCAACCGTCCCAGATTTCGCGGGACTGTCCCACGATTCGCGGTAAATCCCGCGGTCCCGTGATTAGTGCTAGAGTCCCGCGATTTCGCGGCACTCCCACCCCTCCGCGATTCAACACTGATCCCTGAAATCCCCCCCCCCCGCGCTCAACAACTTTAATCTGCGGAACCCCCCCCCCCCCCCCCCCCGCTCAACAACTTCATTGGGAGGTATGCTCATTTGTCCCTCATTCTGAAGTTGAGAAGTTGGGAGGTATGCAGAAGGCTAGAAGAAAAGAGGGACCCCTCAGAAAGTGGGCGGAGCTGGGAACCCAGACTCGCATATCGCACAGAGTGTCTGAGAGATACAAGAAGTTGTCAGGCACCCAGCGCTGGTAGTAGAAAGGGTGGACACATTAATGCAAATGAGCAATGACATGCACATAAAGGCATAAAATATATGATACTTACGTCCGCAGACACCTACTTCGTACCTAGGCATGTCCCTGCTGTAGTCACAATAAAGTCCTTTGTGGGGGTCACACGTGTCTGCCTCCGTGCAGTTCTCTCCTCGCTGCCTGCCGCAGGTCTTGCAGCAGTCGCAGCCATCTGTGACCAGACTGACCCCAGGGGGACACACAGGGGGGGTCGGGGGGCACTCACATGGCCACTTACAGTACTGGACCCGAACATACTCTTCTGTAACAGCAGGGGTTGGAGGCATTGTGGTCGTGTTTTGTGAAATGACCTGTGAATGACACAAGAAAGAAAACGTATGAGCAAAAACAAGTTCTGGTTTATATCAGCAAGAGAGAGAAAAAAAAGGCAAATCAATTAGCAAAAGCTGGATGAACTACTGGATGGATTGGACAATAATTACATCAGATCAGACCCAACCCTTTGCACTGGCTGTATAGACTAATACTCCCACCCAGTGGCGTAGCGTGGGGGGTGCAAGGGGGACCACCGCCCCGGGCGCAAAACTTAGAGGGGCGCTGTCACGAGTGTGGATAGGAGGGAGCACCAACAACATATGGGACATAGGAACAAATGCATGAGGGTTGTCCCGATACCGATACTAGTATCGGTATCGGGACCGATTCCGAGTATTTGCAGCGCGGCGCGAAAGACTACAGCTATTCAAAGCTGTAATGTTCCCCGCCCGTATTAACCAAGCGACGGCACGGCAGCATGTACGGTATGGGGGACATGGCTGCATATATGGGGGGGACATGGCTGGATATGGGGGGAGGACATGGCTGGATATGGGGGGACATGGCTGCATATGGGGGGGACATGGCTGCATATGGGGGGACATGGCTACATATGGGGGGGACATGGCTGCATATGGGGGGACATGGCTGGATATGGGGGGACATGGATGGATATGGGGGGGACATGGCTGCATATGGGGGGGACATGGCTGCATATGGGGGGACATGGCTGCATATGGGGGGGACATGGCTGCATATGGGGGGACATGGCTGGATATGGGGGGAGGACATGGCTGCATATGAGGGGGACATGGCTGCATTTGGGGGGGACATGGCTGCATATGGGGGGGACACGGTTGCATATGGGGGGACATGGCTGGATATGGGGGGAGGACATGGCTGCATATGAGGGGGACATGGCTGCATTTGGGGGGGACATGGCTGCATATGGGGGGGACACGGCTGCATATGGGGGGACATGGCTGCATATGGGGGGACATGGCTGGATATGGGGGGACATGGCTGCATATGGGGGGGACATGGCTGCATATGGGGGGACATGGCTGCATATGGGGGGGACATGGCTGCATATGGGGGGACATGGCTGCATATGGGGGGGACATGGCTGGATATAGGGGGGACATGGCTGCATATGTGGGGGGGACATGGCTGCATATGTGGGGGGACATGGCTGCATATGTGGGGGGACATGGCTGCATATGTGGGGGGACATGGCTGCATATATGGGGGGGGACATGGCTGCATTTGGGGGGGGACATGGCTGCATATGTGGGGGGACATGGCTGGATATATGTGGGGGGGACATGGCTGCATTTGGGGACACATTTAAAAAAAAGTATCGGTACTCGTACTCGGTCCTAAAAAAGTGGTATCGGGACAACCCTAATATGCATGATGTCACCACTCCAGACTTTACCAGTCATTATCAAGCACGCTCTCCTCCTCCCTACAGCCACCGCTGTCTCACAGCAGATCATGTGACCAGACTGGAGCTAGGCAAATCCATGGGTCAAGGGGGCGCAAATTACTTGCCTCGCCCCAGGTGCCGACATCCCACGCTACGCCACTGCTCCCAACCCACTACATCCTCAAGACAAGCATGTTCCTCCCTGCTGTCCACTGGATGCTACAGACCATAGCTGTGCAATCTGCTGATCAGCTGCTTGAGCATGCATGTCTAAAAGGATGCCAGTCATGTATTCTTCCATATAATGCTCTGGATCAAATTTATTGATGGCAGATAAAGCAAAAAGCTTCGAGAGGCAGGCCAACAAATGAAGGGATCAAGAGTAGATGACATTTTAAAGACAAGCATGCTAGTCCCTGCTGTCCACTGGATACTACAGATCATAGCTGTGCAATCTGCTGATCGGTTGCTTGAGCATGCATGTCTAAAGGGATGCCAGTCATGTGTTCTTTCATATAATGCTCACAAGCAAACTTATTGATGGCAGAGAAAGCAAAAAGCTTCGAGAGGCAGGCCAACAAAAGTAGGGATCAAGAGTAGATGACATTTTAAAGACAAGCATGCTAGTCCCTGCTGTCCACTGGATGCTGCAGACGATAGCTGTGCAATCTGCTGATCAGCTGCTTGAGCATGCATGTCTAAAGGGATGCCAGTGATGTGTTCTTTCATATAATGCTCAGGTAGAAAATGACTGAGGGCAGAGGAAGAAAATAGCTTTGAGAGTTGGGCCAACCAAAGTATGCAATTGTCATGTTACCCGACCACAGCGAATACAGAGCGCTTTCACCCCCTTCCTGCCCAGATCAATGTTCAGCTTTTAGCGCTGTCACATTTTGAAAGACAATTGCGCGGTCATACAACAAGAGGTGGGGGGCACCGGAGAGACTCAGAAATACTCGGAAAGGCTCGGGAAAAGTCGGCTGAAGTCGGCAAACCTTGGGAACAGCGTATTTCCGAGTCTTTCCGAACTGCTCCGAATGGCGCTGATCAGCTCCGCTCGGCTCCGGCGCCCCTCCATCTCAGGCCAAACGTGGTACTGCACACTGCTTTGGCTTGAACCCTGCTCATTTTGCGAAACAACACTAGCAAACTGAGTTAGGATTTTTAAAACTACAGCGCTAGTATTGTGGAACGCTTGTTAACCGCGTTATTCGCAATCCGTGGTTCCGCTGTAGTAATATTTAAAAAAATGTGAGGGGTGTGCACACTTTTGTGAGATACTATATATATATATATATACATACAGCGGAAGCTTGGTTTACGAGTAACACGGTTAACCACCTCAGCCCCGGACCATTTGGCTGCCAAAGACCAGGTCACTTTTTGCGATTCGGCACTGCGTCGCTTTAACTGACAATTGCGCGGTCGTGCGACGTGGCTCCCAAACAAAATTGATGTTCCTTTTTTTCCCACAAATAGAGCTTTCTTTTGGTGGTATTTGATCACCTCTGCGGTTTTTATTTTTTGAACAAAAATAGAGCGTCAATTTTGAAAAAAAAAAAAATGCAATATTTTGTACTTTTTGCTATAATAAATATCCCCCAAAAATATGTAAAAAAAAAAAACATTTTTTTCCTCAGTTTAGGCCGATACGTATTCTACATTTTTTTGGTAAACAAAAATCGCAATAAGCGTATATTGATTGGTTTGCGCAAAGGTTATTGTTATATAAAATTGTTTTTAACTTAAACACCAAATCTGAAAAACAGGCTTGGTCCTTAAGTGGTTAAAGCGTATTCTCTCCATTACAGATCCAATGTACCGCTTCTGATAAATGCCAGACTTTGCCCGCAGCCGGTGGCACACATCGATGGCTTTCCGCCCATCTCAGAATGAAATGTTAAGCCCGGAGCTTTTCACCCCGAGCGGCCGTAGTGGAAATATGAGGAAGTGCGCCGAGCGCTTAATACGCGGCGTCCGTATGGGATTATGTCAATCATCGAGCCGCAGCCTGCAATTCTCCCCCTCCGATCCCCGAGTGGTTTGGCAAAGACTGTTATTCTCTTTTAATGGCTTCTAAAGTATCAGGAGATGAAAGGAAAGTCATTAACGCCGCCGTACGGAGCCCGACACCAACCGGGAAGGACGAGGCCCCTCCTCCGACGCAGCGAGAACAAGTTACAGGGAAAAGTTTGCTGACATTTTTTTTCCTCATCTGGACGGCTGTGATGTAAATTCCTGAGAAGTGACATCACCGGGAATGTCTGAGGGCCGGGGGCTATCCAGGAGTGCAGTGCAGTCCAGGCAGACCGTCACATGGCTGCCAAAACACAAGAATTACACTAGCAGGCAGAGCGCGCAACGCCCGACAAAAAAAAAAATGGCGAGGACATGCAAGAAAAATAAAAAACAGCATTTTAGCTTGCACATCATTGGATAATAAAATCAGCAGTGACTGCAATTTCAAGTGCACTTTCCACTTGTAGGTCCGGATTCTCGTACGAGTTACGCCGGCGTATCTCCAGATACGCCGTCGTATCTCTGAGTCCGAGCCGTCGTATCTATGCGCCTGCTTCTTAGAATCAGTTACGCATAGATTTCTATTAGATCCGACCGGCATACGTCTCTTACGCCGTCGGATCTTAACTGCATATTTACGCTGGCCGCTAGGGGCGTGTACGCTGATTTACGCCTAGAAATATGTAAATCATCTAGATACGCGAATTCACGAACGTACGCCCGGCCGACGCAGTACACATACGCCGTTTAGGTTAGGCTTTTCCCGGCGTAAAGTTACCCCTGCTATATGGAGGCGTACATGCGGCGTACCAATGTTAAGTATGGACGTCGTTCCCGCGTCGGATTTTGAAAATTTGACGTTGTTTGCGTAAGTCGTTCACGAATACGGCTGGGCGTCATTTACGTTCACGTCGAAAGCATTGGCTTCTTGCGGGTTAATTTGGAGCATGCGCACTGGATAGCTAGAAAACAGCGATAATAAATTAGAATCACTTGCAGAATTGAGCGATAGCGATTTTGTGGGGAAATTGGTCATCAAAAAAATAAAGTAATATAGCTGGATTCACGTAGGGCGGCGTATGTTTCAGCCGGCGTAGCGTATCGTATTTACACTACGCCGCCGTAAGTCAGAGAGGCAAGTGCTGTACTCACAAAGCACTTGCCTCCTAAGTTACGGTGGCGTAGCGTAAATGGGCCGGCGTAAGCACTCCTAATTCAAATGAGGAACAGGGGGGCGTGTTTTAAGTTAATGAATCGTGACCCGACGTGATTGACATTTTTAATGAACGGCGCATGCGCCGTCCGTGGACATATCCCAGTGTGCATTGCTCCAAAGTACGCCGCAAGGACGTATTGGTTTCGACGTGAACGTGAATTACGTCCAGCCCCATTCACGGACGACTTACGCAAACGACGTAAAATTTTCTAAATTCGACGCGGGAACGACGGCCATACTTTACATTTGCTTAGGCCAGCTTTTTGGTGGAATAACTTTACGCCTGAAAACGACTTACGCAAACGACGTAAAATTTTCAAAATTCGACGCGGGAACGACGGCCATACTTAACATTGGCTGGGCCAGCTTTTTGGTGGAATAACTTTACGCCTGAAAACGCCTTACGTAAACGGCGTATCTTTACTGCGACGGGCAAGCGTACGTTCGTGAATAGGCGTATCTCGCTGATTTACGCATTCTAGGCGTAAATCGGCGTTCACGCCCCTAGCGGCCGGCGGAACTAGACCGCTAAGATACGACGGCGCCCGCAGTCGTATCTTAGCTACATTTAAGTGTATCTCAATTTGAGAATACACTTAAATGTACGACGGCGCAGATTCAGAGTTACGACGGCGTATCTACTGATAGGCCGGCTTAACTCTTCCTGAATCTAGCTAATAATTTTTATTATATAATTTGTTATAATTATTTATATTTATTTATTATATTATAATTTATGATTTTGTGTTTTAAACTTTATCATACCCGGGATGCCTACTAGACTCTTGTTTGGTCAGATTTAACCACTTACCCCCCGGACCATATTGCTGCCCAAAGACCAGAGTACTTTTTGCGATTCGGGACTGCGTCGCTTTAACAGACAATTGCGCGGTCGTGCGACGTGGCTCCCAAACAAAATTGGCGTCCTTTTTTTCCCACAAATAGAGCTTTCTTTTGGTGGTATTTGATCACCTCTGCGTTTTTTATTTTTTGCGCTATAAACAAAAATAGAACGACAATTTTGAAAAAAATGAATATTTTTTACTTTTTGCTGTAATAAATATCCCCCAAAAATATATAGAAAAACATTTTTTTTCTCAGTTTAGGTCGATACGTATTCTTCTACATATTTTTCGTAAAAAAAAATCGCAATAAGCGTTTATTGATTGGTTTGCGCAAAAGTTATAGCGTTTACAAAATAGGGGGTATTTTTATGGCATTTTTATTAATATTTTTTTTACTAGTAATGGCGGCGATCAGCGATTTTTTTTTCGGTATTGCGACATTATGGCGGACACTTCGGACATTTTTGACACATTTTTGGGACCATTGGCATTTTTATAGCGATCAGTGCTATAAAAATGCATTAGATTACTATAAAAATGCCACTGGCAGTGAAGGGGTTAACACTAGGGGGCGGGGAAGGGGTTAAGTATGCCTGGGTGTGTTCTTACTGTGGGGGGGGGGGGTGGCCTCACTAGGGGAAATCACTGATCTTCTGTTCATACATTGTATGAACAGAGGATTAGCATTTCTCCTCCTGACAGGACCGAGAGCTGTGTGTTTACACACACAGCTCCCGTTCCCCGCTCTGTACCGAGCGATCGCGTGTGCCCGGCGGCGATCGCGCCCGCCGGGCACACGCACGGGAGTCGGGGGCGAGCGCGCGCGCGCCTCCGGCGGCGCCCGTGCGCCCCTAGTGGCGGCTAATAGGCAGGACGTCCATTTACGTGGTCTCGCCTAGGAGAGCCACCTTGTGGACGTATTTCGGCGGTGCAGCGACGGCAAGTGGTTAAGTGAGTTATTCCTAAGAATTACAGGCCTACAGTATAAAACGCCAAATTTCCTTGCAAAATAATGGTACCGCTTTCAGCACCTAAAATCTGAAATAATCATACCGCCAGGGAGGTTAATGGGAATTACTTTTGATGTTTTGCGATTGGGATACCTGTGCGTTTCCCCACACCACATCGCAATCATGCAATCTGCTGCAGGTGTCTATTAACCACTTCAGTCCCTGAAGTATTTTACCCCCTTCCTGACAGAGCATTTTTTGCGATTCGGCACTGCGTCGCTTTAGCTGACAATTGCGCGGTCGTGCGACGTGGCTCCCAAACAAAATTGGCGTCCTTTTTTTCCCACAAATAGAGCTTTCTTTTGGTGGTATTTGATCACCTCTGCGGTTTTTACTTTTTGCGCTATAAACAAAAATAGAGCGACAATTTTGGGAAAAAAAAGCAATTTTTTTTACTTTTTGCTATAATAAATATCCCCCAAAAATATATAAAAAAAAACGAATTTCTTTCTCAGTTTAGGCCGATACGTATTCTTCTACATATGTTTGGTAAAAAAAAAAAAAAAAAAAAAATGCAATAATCGTTTATTGATTGATTTGCACAAAAGTTGTAGCGTCTACAAAATAGGGGATAATTTTTGGGCATTTTTATTTTTTTTACTAGTAATGGCGGCGATCTGTGATTTTTATCATGACTGTGACATTATGGCGACACATCGGACACTATTGACGCTATTTTGGAACCATTGTCATTTATACAGAGATCAGTGCTATAAAAATGCACTAAAACTGTGTAAATGACACTGGCAGGGAAGGGGTTAAACACTAGGGGGCGAGGAAGGGCTTAAGTGTGTCCTAGGGAGTGAATCTAAAGCCCCATACACACGATTGGACTTTTTGACAACAAACTTCAAAATTAGCAGGTTTTCAAAAAAATCCGACCGTGTGTACGCTCCATCGGACAAACTTTTTCGGTCATCGGACAAAAGTTCGCTCTGCAAATGGACAAACCTTTCGGCAACAAAAGTCCTACGGTGCGTACAGAAATCCATCGGACTTTAGTCCAAAGTACAAACACGCATGCCCAGAACCAATGTTAACCTCCCTGACGGTATTATTATGTCTGGAATTTTGTACCAAAAGCCGTACCATTTTTTGCATGAAAATTTGGCGTTTTATATTATAGGCCTGTGATTCTTATGCCGCGTACACATGATCGTTTTTCGGCATAAAAAAAAAAAAATCATTGTTCAGCATGTCCAAAAAACAAAGTTTTTCCAACTTCATCATTAAAAACGATGTTGCCCACACACCATAGTTTTTGAAAAATGATGAACAAAGCGCGGCTATGTACAACACGTATGACGGCACTCTAAAGGGGAAGTTCTATTCGCCTTTGGGCTGCTTTAGCTGATTTCGTGTTAGTAAAAGACGATTTGCGCTTTTCTGTCTGTTACAGCGTGATGAATGTGCTTACTCCATTATGAATGGTAGTTTTACCAGAACGAGCGCTCCCATCTCATAACTTGCTTCTGAGCATGCGCGGGTTTAAAACATCGTTTTATCCCCCACACGATCATTTTTTACAACACGAAAAACGACATTTTCAAAAACGATGTTAAAAAATGCAGCATGTTCGAATTTTTTATTTTTTTCGTTTTTCAGAAGCCGAAAAACGATGTAAAGCCCACACACCATCATTTTAAATGACATTTTAAAAAACTTAGGTTTTTTTTCATGCCGAAAAACGATCGTGTGTACGCGGCATTAGGAATAACTCACTTAAATCTGTCCAAACAAGAGTCTAGTAGACATCTCGAGTATGATAAAGTTTAAAAAACAAAATAATAAATTATAATATAATAAATAATTATAACAAATAATAATATGATTATAATAAAAATTATTCAATAATGTAATCAACTCAAAAACACTGAAATTTGCTCAGTTGCAGAATTGTCGCTGTCATAACTTTTATTTTTTTATGACGGATTTCCCCACAAATCGCTATCGCTCAATTCTGCAAGTGATTATAATTTATTATCGCTGTTTTCTAGCTGATCTAAAACCATTTTTGACATAAAGGGACACTTTTGGTTGCTATGGACAATCTCCAGTTTGGAGGCAGAAAGAACAGTTTTTATTATATAAAAGAACATGTAGGGCACTGGGCAGACCACTAGGGACAAGGGGGGTGTGTATTGTTTGCATACAGTACTGTAATCTGTATGCATACCTCCCAACTTTTTGAGATGGGAATGAGGGACACCTATCAGCAAAAGTATGCAGGTATAGGACACACCCCTTGCCACGCCCTCTTAAAGGAGAATTTTACAAAAAAAAACAAGGATTGGTTAAACCCACAAATCTTTTACCACTTCTGTTCCTTTATATTGGCTTTTGAAATTTACAAATGCAGCAATTTAGGAATCAGATGAAAGGTTTAGCACTGGAAAAAACACTTTTTGATAGATAAAAAGTGCATTTTAGATACATCTATATACAGTAGATCAGACCAAAATGAGGGACAAATGAGGAGGAATGAGGGACAGAGGGACATTGTTCAGAATGAGGGACAGTCCCTCGAAATCAGGGACAGTTGGGAGGTATACTGTATGTGTATTGTGTTTTTCACTTTTTGTGGTAACGTCGCAGGGAATGGAGCTCGGCGGCACTGTGAATCGAGCGAGGAGACACAGCAGGGACACATCGGAGGCTCCAGGGACAAGGTAAGTAACTTCCCCTGTATCCTGCAATGCGATCCCGAGTCTGGCTCGGGAATACCGCTTTTGGTATAAAAAATTCACCCCGAGCCTGACTCGGGATTACCGCTAAGGAGGTTAAAATCAACCAACAATAGCAGAAGTTGACCAAAGGGTGGCAGGAAAGAGAAGAAAAATCATGTGATTTTGGGAAAGTTTGCGGAAAAAGTCCTGCCGTGTGTATGCTATGGGTGTTCCCGGCCAACGCCCTTCAAACAAAAATCCACGGAAAAGTTTGTTTGAAGTCCTACCGTGTGTATGGGGCTTTACTGTGTGGGGGCGGGGCTTACTGTGACATGACACCATAGCTCCCAACTGTCCCTGATTTCGAGGGACTGTCCCTGATTTGGAGTTATCTCCCTCTCCCTCATTCTCCTCATTTGTCCCTCATTTTGGTCTGATCCATATAGTTGTATATAAAATGCACTTTTTATCTATCAAAAAGTGTTTCCCAGTGCTAAGCTTTTCATCTGATTTCTAAATTGCTGCATTTGTAGATTCCAAAAGCCAATATAAAGGAATTGTGGTGATAAAAAAGCACTTGTGGGTTTTATTTTTGTTGTACAATTCTCCTTTAAGGGGGCGTGGCAAGGGGTGTGTCCTATGCCTGCATACTTTTGCTGATAGATGTCCCTCAATCCCATCTCAGAAAGTTGGGAGGTACCGTATTTATCGGCGTATACCGCGCACAGGGCAAAATCGTTGGTGCGCGATACCCGCTTTCCCGCGCCAAGTTTGAATACTGCGCCGGTATATACCGAGCGCAGTACACTCGTGTATAGTCGGGCAGGCTCGGCTCCTCTCGCGCTCACATCCTGGACGTACAGGACGTAAGCGCGAGAGTAGCCAAGCCTGCCTTACTATACACGAGTGTACTGCGCTAGGTATTTGCCGGCACAGTATTCAAACTCGGCGCGGGAAAGCGGGGATCGAGCGTGGAGGACGCTGCAGAAGGACGCCGGACCCGATAACGAGGACACCCGAAGCCGCAGACGGACGCCGGACCCGACGAGGCCGCCGATGGACGCCGCGCAAGACACCAAAACTGTAAGTACTAAAATCTTTTTTTACAGGAATTGCGGGTCCACTTTAGGGGTGCGCGCTATACGCCGGAGCGACACCCCGATAAATACGTTATGTGACACTGATCGCTGCTCCCGATCACAGAGAGCAGTAGATCAGTGTCCTGTCACTAGGCAGAACAGGGAGATGCCTTGTTTACACTTGCCTCTCCCTGTTCTGCTGCTCTGTGACACGATCGTGGGACACCGGCAGACATCGAGTCTGCGGGGCACGGTCATGGATCTCGCGGCAGGGGCTCGCGCGCCCGCACAGCGTGAAATTCAAAGCAACGTATATATGCGTTGCTTTGCGCAGCTGTGCCATTCCGCCGATGTAAATGTTCGTGACATGGTCGGCAAGTGTTTAAGCAAAGAGGCCGGATTTCTATACATATGAAATGAGAAGGACGAAGGAATGATAGTTGATTATTTACAGAGAAGTAACTGTCCGTATTCTCAGATCTGGTCACCAGGGGGTGACCTTCAAGGACAGATACAAATTTGGACAAATAGAACCTTTAATCAGTAACTGGCTTAATGGTCGAATCTGCCTTATCTTCTACATTACATGGCAAAGCACGAATACGTTTTAGAGTGAAATTACCTTGAAACCAAATTAGTGAATTATAAGAGTTTTTTCGGCTGAAAATTAACTTGAGATTGGAAAAGTGAAAGACAAGTGGAGGACAAACCATCTCAAAATGAAACCACTGTAAAATCACATATGTAATTATTTAACCACTTAAGCCCCGGACCATATTGCTGCCTAAAGACCCAAGGGGTTTTTACAGTTCGGGACTGCGTCGCTTTAACAGACAATTGCGCGGTCGTGCGACGTGGCTCCCAAACAAAATTGGCGTCCTTTTTTCCCCACAAATAGAGCTTTCTTTTGGTGGTATTTGATCACCTCTGCGGTTTTAATTTTTTGCGCTATAAACAAAAATAGAGCGACAATTTTGAAAAAAAATTCAATATTTTTTACTTTTTGCTGTAATAAATATCCCCCAAAAACATATATAATTTTTTTTTTCCTCAGTTTAGGCCGATACGTATTCTTCTACCTATTTTTGGTAAAAAAAAATCGCAATAATCGTTTATCGGTTGGTTTGCGCAAAATTTATAGCGTTTACAAAATAGGGGATAGTTTTATTGCATTTTAATTTTTTTTATTTTTTTTTACTACTAATGGCGGCGATCAGCGATTTTTTTCGTGACTGCGACATTATGGCGGACACTTTGGACAATTTTGACACATTTTTGGGACCATTGTCATTTTCACAGCAAAAAATGCATTTAAATTGCATTGTTTATTGTGAAAATGACAGTTGCAGTTTGGGAGTTAAACACAGGGGGCGTTGTAACAGTTAGGGATCACTGTGTGTGTGTTTACTAGTGTAGGGGGGTGTGGCTGTAGGATTGACAACATCGATTGAGTCTCCCTATATAAAGGATCACTCGATCGATGCGCCGCCACAGTGAAGCACGGGGAAGCCGTGTTTACATACGGCTCTCCCCGTTCTTCAGCTCCGGGGAGCGATCGCGACGGAGCGGCTAAAAACAAATAGCCGCGCCGTCGTCCCGGATCGCTCCCCGAGCGGACCCGACCTCCGCATGTACCGGGGGGGGGTCCCGATCGGACCCCCCACCCACGTCTAGCAGAGGACGTACAGGTACGTACATGTGCCTGTCCGTGCCATTCTGCTGACGTAAATGTACATGAGGAGGTCGGGAAGTGAATATTATATAAGTGGACATAGGCGTGCGCACAGAGGCCCAGATTCACGTAGGGAGCGCGTATTTGTGAGCGGGCGTAACGTATCCTATTTGCGCTACGCCTCCGCAACTTTGACAGGCAAGTGCAGTATTCACAAAGCAAAGTTGCGGCGGCGTAGCGTAAATAGGCCGGTGTAAGCCCGCCTAATTCAAATGTGGAACACGTGGGCGTGTTTTATGTAAATTTAATGTGACCCCACGTAAATGACGCTTTTTACGAACGGCGCATGCGCCGTCAGTGAAAGTATCCCAGTGCGCATGCTCCAAATTAACCCGCAAAAAGCCAATGCTTTCGACGTGAACGTAAATGACGCACAGCCCTATTCGCGAACGACTTACGCAAACAACGTAATCGACGGAAAATTCGACGCTGGCCCGACGTCCATACTTAACATTGGCTGCGCCTCATATAGCAGGGGTAACTTTAAGCCTGGAAAAAGCCTAACGTAAACGGCGTATCTGTACTGCGTCGGCCGGGCGTACGTTCGTGAATTGGCGTACACGCCCCTAGCGGCCAGCGTAAATATGCAGTTAAGATACGACGGCGTAGGAGACTTACGCTTTTCGTATCTTACCAAAATTCTGGCGTATCTGATTCTTACTACCAGATGTGTGAGCTGGCGCCATCTGGTGGTGGCCGTTGGTATTACAAGTTAAGCATTACAAGTTAAACAGCAATTCTAATGTCATTTTTCACTATTTTTCACTATTTTCACTGCCATCTTCTTCCCTCTAATTAGAACCCCCAAACATTATATATATTTTTTATCCTAACACCCTAGAGAATAAAATGGCGATCATTGCAATACTTTCTGTCACGCCGTATTTGCGCAGCGGTCTTACAAGCGCACTTTTTTGGGAAAAAAATACACTTTTTTTAATTAAAAAATAAGACAACAGTAAAGTTATCCCCATTTTTTTTAATATTATGAAAGATAATGTTACGCCGAGTAAATTCATACCCAACATGTCACGCTTCAAAATTGCGTCCGCTCGTGGAATGCTGACAAACTTTTACCCTTTAAAATCTTCATAGGCGACGTTTAAAAAAATCTACAGATTGCATGTTTTGAGTTACAGAGGAGGTCTAGGGCTAGAATTATTGCTCTCGCTCTACCAATCGTGGCGATACTTCACATGTGTGGTTTGAACACCGTTTACATATGCGGGCGCTGCTCACGTATGTGTTCGCTTCTGCGCGCGAGCTCGTCGGGACTGGGTGCGTTTTCTGGCTCCTAACTTTTTTAGCTGGCTCCTAGATTCCAAGCAAATTTGTCAAACCCTGCCCTAACCAACTTATGAACAATAGCGTTTTGTGTGCCAGTGTGAAGATAGGAAAGATCTCCCACTTTCCAGCTCTGCCATAAGAGAAGTGATCATGCTCTTCTCTTTCAGGCCTCGTACACACCACCGAGTTTCTCGGCAAAAACCAGCAAGAAACTTGCTGGGATTTCTTTTTTTGCCGAGGAAACCGGTCGTGTGTACATTTTTCGACGAGGAAACTGTCGAGGATCCCGTCGAGCCAAAAAGAGAGCATGTCTTCTTTTTCCTCGACGGGAATGGAGAAACTTACCTTGTCGAGTTCCTTGACAGCCTAACAAGGAACTCGACGAGGAAAACGATGTGTTTCGCCCGTCGAGTTCCTCGGTCGTGTGTACGAGGCTTCACTCTATCAGCAGGGAGATCAATGTGCCAGTGTCATATATATGTAGACACACACACACACACACTAGGGTGACCATGTGTCCCGGATTGACCGGGACAGTCCCGCATTTTGCAACAATACAGTGTCCCGGAATGAAACTGACACAGCCCCCCCCCCCCGGGCCGATCTGATGCCCCCACATCACCGCTTTACTCACTGACAGTACTTGTCCTGGCCGGGAATGCCTGGAGGAGCACAGTCCCTGCCCCCTGCTTGTGATTGGAGAAATCATAAATCCCGCCTCTTGTGTCCAATCACTGTGCTGTGATTCGTTACAGCACAAGCTGATTTTTGGGAAGGGGGGGTGTCCCTGAATGGCAGTTTGGAAATGTGGTCACCCTAACACACACACACACACACACATGTTTATGAGCTTTAGAGTACACACCTTAATTTAACCACTTGAGACCCGCGCTATTGACAAAAGACGTCAACAGCGCGGCTCTCAAGTGCCAAGTGGACGTCTTTGGACGTCATTTAAAGTGCATTACCCGCACGCGCCTCTGGGTGGCGCGCAGCGGGTAAACACTGTCCCGATGCGTGTACCTGGCGGCCGCGATGTCCGCCGGGTACACGCGATCGTCGGGAACACAGCAGGGATGTGGAGGTCTGTGTGTAAACACAGAGCTCCACGTGCTGTCAGAGGAGAGGAGACCGATCTGTGTCCCTTGTACATAGGGACACAGCATCGGTCACCTCCCCCAGTCACCCCCCTCCCCTACACAGTTAGAACACACCCAGGATACACATTTAACCCCTTCCTCACCCCCTAGTGTTAACCCCTTCACTGCCAGTCACATTTATACAGTAATTAGTGCATTTTTATAGCACTGATCGCTGTATAAATGTGAATGGTCCCAAATTTGTGTCCGCCGCAATATCGCAGTCCCAATAAAAATCGCAGATCGCCGCCATTACTAGTAAAAAAAAAAATAATAAAAAATAATTCTGTTCCCCATTTTGTAGGTGCTATAACTTTTGCGCAAACCAGTCGCTTATTGCGATTTTTTTTTTATTTACAAAAATACGTAAAAATACGTATCGGCCTTAACTGAGAAAAAAATAGTTTTTTAAAAAAAAAAATTGGGATATTTATTATAGCAACAAATATAAAAAAAATATATATATATTTTTTTAAATTGTCACTCTTTTTTTGTTTATAACGCAAAAAATAAAAACCGCAGAGGTGATTAAATACCACCAAAAGAAAGCTCTATTTGTGGGGAAAAAGGACGTCAATTTTGTTTGGGAGCCACGTCACACGACCGCGCAAATGTCAGTTGAAGCGACGCAGTGCCGGAAGCTGAAATTTCGCCTGGGCACGAAGGGGGTTTATGTGCCCTGTAAGCAAGTGGTTAACAATAGTCTGTATCTGGAAAATAAAAATGTCCTTCTCACTGCTGATCTACTGGGATTTTTACACACGACCATATCTCGGGTTTACAGAGAATGGTCCGAAAAAGAGAAAATATCCAGTGAGCGGCAGTTGTGTGGAGGAAAATGCCTTGTTGATGTCAGAGGAGAATGTGCAGACTGGTCTGAGATGATAGAAAAACAACAGTAACTCAAATAACCACTCATTACACCCAAGGTACGCAGAATACCATCTCTGAACACACAACGCATTGAAACCTTGAAGCAGATGAGTTACAGCAGCAGAAGACCACACCAGGTGCCACTCCTGTCAGCTAAGAACAGGAAACTGAGGCTACAATTTGCACAGGATCACCAAAATTGGACAATAAAAGAATGGAAAAACATTGCCTGGTCTGATGAGTCTTGATTTCAGCTGCGACATTCAAGAAGGTAGGGTCAGAGGGCCAGATTCACAGAAGAGATACGACGGTGTATCTCCTGATACGCCGTCGTATCTCTGTGATCCGCCCGTCCTAACTATGCGGCTGATTCATAGAATCAGTTACGCATAGATAGCCAAAAGATCCGACAGGTGTAATGGACTTACACTGTCTGATCTTAAGGATGCAATTCTAGGCCGGCCGCTAGGTGGCGATTCCATTGCGGTCGGCGTAGAATATGCAAATGACTAGTTACGGCGATTCCCGAACGTCCGCGATGCCCGTCGATCTAAGTTTACGTTGTTTCCGTCGAGTTACGCCGTGTAAAATTAGGGCTGAGCCCTAGGTGTTCTAAGCCATGTTAAGTATGGCCGTCGTTCCCGCGTCGAAATTTAAAAAATCACGTTGTTTGCGTAAGTCGTCCGTGAATGGCGCTGGACGCCATTTACATTAACGTCTAAACAAATAACGTCCGTGCGACGTCATTTAGCGCAATGCACGTCGGGTAATTTTCCCGACGGAGCATGCGCAGTACGTTCGGCGCGGGAACGCGCCTAATTTAAATAGTGCCCGCCCCATTTGAATTAGGCGGGCTTGCGCCGATCGGATTTACGGTACACCGCCGCAAGTTTACAGGTAAGAGTTTTGAGAATCAGGCACTTACACTGTAAACCTGCGGCAGGGTAACGTAAATGGGATACGTTACGCCGCTGTGGAGTAACGTAATTCTATGTGAATCTGGCCCAGAATTTCCTTTTCATTGCTGTCAAGAAAATGGGGCCGGGTGACGCCACTGGTTGCTAAGGACGCAGCAGGTGTTGGCACCTGACCCTTCCTTAACAGCCAATGACAGTAAGAGGAAGAAAGATGTGATATATAGTAGTGGGGGAAAGAACAGCTACTATATATGAAGTACATAGTACAGCATCTACTGGAAGAGTCTGGCGTTCGGACAAATGCCCAACAAGCAAAATTGGGAGCTCACCTCTAAGTAGCATGTTAAAGGTGGTAGGGATGAACCAAGGAAGGCAAAATGTAATCAGAATAAATGTCAGCTTTAAATCTCTATTTTACAACAGGGAAGGAAATAAGAGAATAGATCCAAAAATGTACACGCAGGTGTTGTTCCAGTAATGGTCACTAGATGGCGATGTCAACTTGTTTCACCATCAAATGACAGCAATAACTATGTCTGCAATGGGACTATTGATTGACAATAACTGTGTTGTTACCTAAGATAACACAGTAATTATATATATATATAAATTACTGTGCGCCGTCCGTGAACGTATCCCAGTGCGCATGCTCCAAATTAACCCGCAAATAGTCAATGCTTTTGACGTGAACGTAATTTACGCACAGCCCTATTCGCGAACGACTTACGCAAACGACGTAATCGACGGAAAATTCGACGCTGGCCCGACGTCCATACTTAACATTGGCTACGCCTCATACAGCAGGGGTAACTTTACGCCGGAAAAAGCCTTACGTAAACGGCGTATCTGTACTCGATGGCCGGGCGTACGTTCGTGAATAGGTGTATCTAGCTGATTTACATATTCTAGGCGTAAATCAGAGTACACGCCCCTAGCGGCCAGCGTAAATATGCAGTTAAGATACGACGGCGTAGGAGACTTACGCCGGTCGTATCTTAGCAAAATTTAAGCGTATCTCAGCTTGAGAATACGCTTAAATATACGACGGCGGGGATTAGGATTTACGACGGTGTATCTACTGATACGCCCGTCGTAAGTCTACCTGAATCTGGCCCACAGTGTATATATATATATATATATATATATATATATATATATGTATGTATATTACACACTTAGGCCCGGATTCAGAAAGGAGATACGATGGCGTATCTCCGGATACGCCATCGTATCTCTGAGTGTGCGTGGTCGTATCTATGCGACTGATTCAGAGAATCAGTTACGCATAGATTTCCCTAAGATCCGACTGGTGTAAGTGTCTTACACCGTCGTATCTTAGGCTGCATATTCTCGCTGGCCGCTAGGTGGCGCTTCCGTATAGTTATGCGAGGAATATGCAAATTAGGTATTTACGCCGATTCAGAAACGTACGTCCCACCGGCGCATTTTTTTACGTTGTTTGCGTTAGGCTTTTTTCGGCGTATAGTTCCCCTGCTATATGAGGCGTAGCTAATGTTAAGTATGGACGTCATTCCCGCGTCGAGTTTTGAAAATTTTACGTCGTTTGCGTAAGTCGTTCGCGAATAGGGCTGTACGTAAGTTACGTTCACGTCTAAAGCAATGACGACTTGCGGCGTAATTTCGAGCATGCGCACTGGGATTTTTTCACGAACGGTGCGAATGCGCCTTTCGTAAAATACGTCAAAAAAGTGGGGTCACAGTGAATTTACGTAAAACACGCCCACATCATCCCCATTTGAATTAGGCGGGCTTACGCTGACACACATACGTTACGCCGCCGTAACTAAGGGCGCAAGTTCTTTCTGAATACAGAACTTGCGCCCTAAGTTACAGCGGCGTACTGTATATGTGATACGTTACGCCGCGCCGACAGATACTGCAATGTATCTGAATCCGGCCCAGTATATATATATATATATATATATATATTTTTTGGACAGACAATGTTTTCCTAATCATATTGTCTTGCAAACATGATTGAATTTTTTTTGCAATCCATAGACAAAAGGGTACTTTTATCTACGTGGATTATTGGTAGTCAAAAAAAAAATAGTGCTTGGAGTGTTTGATTAAATAGAAAAATAAATGAAATAAAGTATACATTTTATTCTATCATCGTCCTATTTAAAATTACACTAAAGCCCTGTACACACGATCGGATATCTGATGGAATCTAATCCGATGAATTTTTTCGGCGGATATCCGATGAAGCTGACTCTCATCAGTCTTGCCTTACACACCATCAGTCAAAAATCCGATCGTGTCCAAGGCGGTGACGTAAAACACTACGACGTGCTGAGAAAAATTAAATTCAATGCTTCCGAGCATGCGTCAACTTGATTCTGAGCATGCGTGGATTTTTGACCGATGGACGATCGTTTTTTTTCTATCAGTTTTTTATCCATAGGAAAATTTTCAAACAAGTTTTATTTTTTTTCACCGATGGAAAACAAACCGATTGGTCCCACACACGATCGGTTTGTCCGATGAAAACGGTCCATCGGTCTATTTTCATCAGACGCACCGATCGTGTGTACAGGGCTTTAGGGGTCTATTTATATAACATTCCCTGTGCAAGTGTTTTAGAATTCATATCCCTATTGTGTTTAATATTTTTATTTATTTTTTAATCAGTAATCAGCAAAAGAAAAAACATTTTTTTATGTCCTTTGTAAAAAAAGTTTGCAATGCTTTATACCAGAATAATAATTTTATAGGGTCTCAGCATTCATACAACCATCGGAAAAATTCCCATAATGGCCCAGATTCAGGTACATTTGCGCTTTATTTGCGGAGGCACAGGGCAACGATTTTGCCCTGCGCCCCCGCAAATATTTTGCGCTGCCCTCGATTCACGGAGCAATAGCTCCGTAAATTGCGAGGGCGCGCCGGCAAAATTGCCCGGCGTAAGCGCGCACAATGTAAATGATCCCGCCGGGGGCGGGAATCATTTAAATTAGGCGCGCTCCCGCGCCGAGCGTAGAGCGCATGCTCCGTCGGGAAACTTTCCCGACGTGCATTGCGGCAAATGACGTCGCAAGGACGTCATTTGCTTCAAAGTGAACGTGAATAGCGTCCAGCGCCATTCACAATTCACTTACGCAAACGACGTAGATTTTAAATATCGCGACGCGGGAATGTGGGTATCCTATAGCATTGGCTGCGCCTGCTATTAGGATGTGTAACCTTACGCGAAACCCGACGTACGCAAACTACGTAATTTGCGTACGCAGGGCTCGCGCAACGTTGTGAATCGGTGTTAGTATGCAATTTGCATACTATACACAGATCACAATGGGAGCGCCCCCTAGCGGCCAACGCAAGAATGCAGCCTAAAATCTGCGTGGCATAAGAGCCTTATGCCACGCAGATTTTAGGCTGCAGTCGGCGTAGCGATGTTCCTGAATCAGGAGCATTCGCTAGGCCGGAGCAAGTAAGCAATTGCGCTGTGTAACCTATGGTTACACAGGCGCATTTGCTTCTTGAATCTGGGCCAATGTGTCTAATATAATTATTTCCTATGATCGTCAGCTCCATCTAGTGGTCACAATGCAGTATTTCTCTGATTTAGCCATTTCAGGAAAAGAAAACGCATTATGGCCTCTAGATGGAGCTGACGATCATAAGAAATGAACATATTATTGGACACATTATTATTATTATTATACAGGATGTATATAGCGCCAACAGTTTGCGTAGCGCTTTACACCATGGATCAGAGAGTACATTTACAATACAAATCAATACAGAGGGATCAAAGGGCCCTGCTCGTTAGAGCTTACAATCTAGAAACACATTATGCGGATTATTCCCAATGATGAGCCCCCTAAAAAATTTTATTTTGGTAAAAAGCACTGCAACGTTGGTTTATGAATAAATAACATTTTTTATTTTTTTTTGCCTTTTTTATTTAAAGCAACATTCAAAAAATCTAAATGAATAAACATGAAAAAAAAGTGGAAGAAAAGGCTAACGAGCTATTCTTAACCTCCTACCTATAATAGTATTTGTATAAAAAAGGTGTGAAAACTTACCTATTCCTGCAGCCCTGATTTATAGAGAGCCCCCCAATTTTTTAAGGCACCCCCTTAAAATCCATACTACACTTAAAGGGGCAGATTCACAGAGGAAGTACACCGGCGTATCTACTGATACGCCGGCGTACTTTCAAATTTCCTGCGTCGTATCTTTAGTTTGAATCCTCAAACCAAGATACGACAGCATTTGGGTAAGATCCGACAGGTGTACAGCTTCGTACGCCTTCGGATCTTCGATGCAATACTTCAGCGCCCGCTGGGTGGAGTTCGCGTCGTTTTCAGCGTCGGGTATGCAAATTAGCTTTTTCCGGCGATCCACGAACGTACGCGCGGTCGTCGCATTCTCTTACGTCATCTCTAGTTGGCTTTTTCCGGCGTATAGTTAAAGCTGGTGTTTTGCGGCGTATAGTTAGACTTGCCATGTTAAGTATGGCCGTCGTTCCAGCGTCGAAATTTGAATTTTTTTTTTTGCATAAGTCGTCCGTGAATAGGGATGGACGTAAGTCACGTCGAAGTTCTAAAAATGACGTCGTTGCAACGTCATTTCGCGCAAAGCACGGCGGGAAATTTCTAAATGGAGCATGCGCAGTTCAATCGGCGCGGGGACGCGCTTCATTTAAATGAATCACTCCCCCTACCCGCCCAATTTGAAATACGCGCCGAGTGATACACTACGCCGCCGTAACTTACGGCGCAAAATCTTCCTGGATTCGACATAGAGCCAGGTAAGATACAGCGGCGTAGCGTATCTCTGATACGCTGCGCCTGGGCAATTCTATGTGAATCTGCCCCAAAGGGTCTGGTATTTTTATTTATTTTTTATTCATGTAGGATGTGATTCAGCAAAAATAACATTTAAAAAATAGGAAAAAAATATATCATTTAAATTGCCAGTAAATTACATTTCATTGCTGGCTTAAACAAAAAAAAAAAGAAAAAAAAAAGTGTACAGACCCCTCCAAAGGTCCCCCAAATATTTAGAAGTTTGCAGAATCTTGCTGGAACCAACCCCAGAGTAGTCCAGCTCATGCGTATTTCAGACCAAACCCATGCCATGTAGGGTGACCACATGTCCCGGATTGCCCGGGATTGTCCCATAATTCTCATTTGTGTCCCGGGCACCTTCATTCCGGGACAATACAGTGTCCCGGAATGAAATGAGGACACAAAGCCACCCTAATAGACAATTGCCAAACTGGTTGCTAGGGCGGACCCGTCTGGCATCTAGCAACCAGTGATGTCACATTCTCGGAGTCTCGGAGCGAGGCAGCAGCACCCAGAGAGAGCAGCCTCCTGACTCCTCCTATCTTCAGTGACCTCCCGGTGGGCGGTGGCAGTCTGCAGTGCTGGCTGGCTAAGATCCATAGCTCGGCTACCTGTCCTGACTCCCGCAGTGCATTGCCCGACTTCTCCTCCTCCCACCAGCGGCTCGAGCCAACCAAATGCTTGAGGGGGGCCCCCCAGCCTGGACCAGAGAACAAAGACCGATGCCCAACCACTCACCAGACCAGTCCAGATTAGAAGGTGAGCAAATGGAACCTGATTGGAGCAGGTCAGGTGATAAGTCGGGGCACTGGGGCTGGGGACAGTACAGTAAAAAATGAGGCTGACAAAGTGGGGCCCTGCCCTGGGGGCAGGGATGGACTGGCCATTGGGACTACAGGGAGTTTCCCGGTGGGCCGATGGCTCAGTGGGCTGGCTTCAGTGACAGCGGACTGCCGCCCCCCTCTGCTCCTCTGTCTCTCCCTTTCTGCAGCGCTCACCTCCTCTCCCTCCCCGCAGAGCTCACCTGGGGGGACAAAGAAAAGGGGGGGAGGAGCAGGGGGGACGACAGAGGAGCATGGGGGAGGGGACAGACAGCTGACTCAACAGCTATGACCTGGGAGTTTCTCACTTTTGCCTAATCTTGTCCCATAATTGGGGGCACCAAACTGATTCTTTCCCCCGGGTGAAATAATGTCTAGCTTCTCCACTGGTACTGCCTATAAGGCCGGGTACTAACGAGCAAACATGTACGATGAAACCGGTCCGTCGGACCGTTTTCACCGTACATGTCTGCCAGAGGGCTTCTGTACGATGGCTGTACTAACCATCGTACAGAAGTCCGCGCGTAAACAATACGCGGGGCGTGTCCGCGTCGTCGCCGCGACGATGATGCGGCGACATGGGCGGGCCTGCCATTTAAAGGCTTCCACGCATGCGTCGAAGTCATTCCACGCATGCGAGGGACGGCGGGCGCTCGGACATGTACAGTAGGTCTGTACTGATGACCGTACATGTCCGAGCGGGCAGGATTCCAGCGGACTGTTTTAAAACACGTCCAGGAATATTTGTCTGCTGGGAAAAGGCCCGGCGGGCAAATGTTTGCTGGAATTCGGCCCGCTCGCGCCTACACACGACCAAACATGTATGCTGAAACTGGTCCGCGGACCAGTTTCAGCATACATGTTTGGTCGTGTGTAGGGGGCCTTAGAGTACCAGTACCAGCCATTCTATTCTAATAAAGTAGAACGGCTAGTGAAGGGGGAGAGGGGGCTCGGGTGGCCGGGGGGGTGCGGGAGTTGTCCGGCTGCCATGGGAGAGACCTGTCAAAGTGGGCCAGTCTAGATGAAGTCCAGGGCCAACTTTTTGTCCCAGTCCAGCCCTTCCTGGGGGGGCAATAAAAAATGAGGCCGACAACTGGGGGGCAGTGAACCAGGGAATCTGACATTCACCATGCATTCACTGCATGGGAATCTTCCTAGTGTATGTGTTTTGAATGACAGGCAGGCCAGAGAAGGTTTAGTTAAAGTCACATTGGCTACTATATAAAATTTTTGGAAGCAATCAGTGTGGGGCAGCTAACACATTAGCACCGAGGCCCATGGAGGTCAAGTTCTGAGTTCTGATGTTCCATGTAATCGGCATTCTCCGGGGTGTCGCTACTCTTAGTATTTGTACAGTCAGCAGGGTGCAGGACACTCTACGATGTGGCAGGCTGTCAAGACATCTGGAGAGCAGAAGACGTGACATCTGGAGAGCAGACTCCGCCGCTGCTGTGCTGTGTAGGCGCAGGTTGCAGGGAGGCTGGTGAACTGCGGAGCCCCTGTGCATTGTAGTGAGGACTGGGGGGGGGGGGGGCAGATATATTTTAGGTCGGAGTTAGTAAAGCGGAATATGGAAAATGCACTGGCAGATTTAGCAAGTGCAAAGACTGCAGATGTGCAAAGTCTCTATCCATCAACTTTCTTTAGTTCGAATGAGTAAACCCAATGAATACAATTTTATAGAAAGCTTTATTATGTAAAAGGGGTTTTCCACCTTTTTTTTAAGTTTATTAAAAGTCAGCAGCTACAAAAAGTGTAGCTGCTGGCTTTTAATAAACAGACACTTACCTGCTCCACGGCTCCAGCGACGCGCCGGCCGGGGTTCCGCTCCTCTCCCCCCCTCGTCTTCATTCTTAGTGTGGGCACCCGGCAGTGACAGCTTTCGGCTTCACGGCCGGGCACCCACTGCGCATGCGCGAGCGGCAGTGCGCATGCGCGAGCGGCGCGGCGCCGTCCGATTGGACAGGCGCTCGCCTACAGGGAGGGACTGTGAAAAGGTGATTAAGCTAATCGCCTTTCCAGCCCCTCGGCGGAAGGAGGAAGTGGGACAGGAAGTCCCCTTCTCCTGAAGCCCCCACTCCCCCTCCAAATGTGGCATGTAAGGGGGCGAGGAGTGGGTTAAGTGGAAGTTCTATTTTTAGGTGGAACTCTGCTTTAATGTGATGTCAAAACATATTTTTTTTAAAATAATACCTGGGGTGTTGCCACGAACATCCTTGTTCAAGGGCTTAGGCCTCGTACACACGACCGAGTATCTCGGCAAAAATCAGCAAGAAACTTTCTGGGAGATATTTTTTTGCCGAGGAAACCGGTCGCGTGTACATTTTCGTCAAGGAAACTGTCGAGAAACTCGACGAGCCAAAAAGACAGCATGTTCTCTATTTCCTTGACGGGAATGGAGAAAATTGGCTTGTCGAGTTTATCGACAGCCTAACCAGGAACTCGACGAGCCAAACGATGTGTTTCGCCCGTCGAGTTCCTCGGTCGTGTGTACGAGGCTTCAGGGTGACAACGCTCTGTCCATGTCTCACATTTGCTCCCTTGCGTTGTCACCCAGTCACATGGGTTTCTGATGGACACTAAAATTGGTTTCTTCAGCTCCATCGGTCAGTGCAGACCATGAGGCAATGGGCAGCACAGTGGTTTGTTGGTCGGCACTCCTCCCTTGCAGCACTTGGGGGGGTGCCTAAATGTGAGTTAGGGAATGTAAGGTCCTTGAGGGCAGGAACTGATATGAATGTAGTATGTAGTGTGTAAATCGCTGTATAAATTATTGGCGCTATACACACTGATCAATCATAGCATTATGACCACCACTTAAAGCGGGGGTTCACCCTAGAATAAATTTTTTTTTTTTTTTTTTTTTTATTCTATCATAAAATTCGGAGTAGATCCCCCTTTTGCTGCCAAAACAGCGCTGATCCATCATAGTATGGACTCTACTAGACCTCTAAAGGTATGCTGTGGTATCGGGTACTGAGCTGTAAGTAGCAGATCCTTTAAAGGGGTTGTAAAGCTTCCTTTTTTGTTTTTTTGCATTCTATGCATTAGGGTGGAAAAATATGAACCTTTACAGCCCCTTTAAGCAGGGGTGGGCAGGAGGGGCGGCCGCTCTTTGGCATTGTGGTAACATGTGAGGTGGGGGTAAAGTGAGTAGATTGGAAGGGGGAGGATGTGTGTTAGAAGGGGGATTTAGGGGGTGCATTTTTTCTAGGAGGGGAAATTTGGGGGAGGCGATTTAGGGTGATTTGTGTTGGGTGGAGGGATGGGGGGAAGAAGATTTGTGGTAGATGGGGGGATTTGGGGGTGATTTGTGCTGGGAGGAGGAAATTTGAAGTGGGGGGGATGTGTATTAGAGGGAAAATTTCAGGGCTAGAGAAGTGAATTTTTGGGGGATTTCAGCAGTGGGTGGATTTGTATTGGGAGGAGGGTGAATTTATGCTTAGGGGGTAAGCATGCAGATTGGTGCTCAGTGTTTTAGTGAGGAGATTTTTGCTTGCACATAACGCTCATTCATCTTGGGGGGTGGGGACAGTTTGTCCGCCCCTTGGCTTTAGATGACCTTGTCCCAACACTGCCTTTAAGTCCTGTAAGTTGTGAGGGGCGGCCTCCATGGATCAGACTTGTTTTTCAAGCACATCCCACAGATACTTAATTGGGTTGAGATCTGGAGAATCTGGAGGCCGGGGCTTTTTTTTCTTAGAGAATAGGTGAAGAAACTCCCCATTTCCAAGTCACCACTTTTCTCCACCCTTTACCCACCTCCCAGTACCGTCCCTTTTATGCCCCGTACACACGGTCGGAATTTACAAAGGAAAAATTGAGAACCTGCTCTCAATCTATTTCTGTCGGACAGAAAAAGTCTGATGGAGCATACACACGTTTGGAATTCCCGACCAAAAGCTCCCATCTGACTTTTTCTGTCGGGAATTCCGACCGTGTGTACAGGGCCTTACAGAATACAGAACCAAGTATCATTTTTGTGGTGCTAAGTCATTTGTGTAGCACCCTCTACCTAGGTAGGTGCTAGAGTCATTCTTTTTTGGTAGGTGTAGGTAAATTTAAGCAGGCCTGACTGGAAGCTAGTTGTTTTGATCTGTGTGGGCTGGGAGTGGCTCAGAGTAGCAGCTTTGACTCACAGACAGCATCACCTCACTGCTACCTCCCTCTTTCTTCTAGAGGATTCTAGAAGAGGAGGGGAAGAGAGGTGGAGCTGGCTGGGGTATCTCAGGGAGCCCTGACCAATCCCCAACTAGGATTGGCAGGCCTCCTTAAAATACCCAGGGTCAGCCCAGTTGGGGAGGAGTTGTCGGCTGGAAGAACTGAGGATGGAGTACAAGGCTGTCGGGGGCCTTTGAGGGAGCTCCCCAGTCTGGGTGGGGGGGGGCTAGACCTCAGGCCTTGGACTCGGGTGCAGGATGGAGCCCTTCAAGAAAGCATTAAGGGTCTGAACAGGAGGCACAGGAGGAGTCAGAGAGGACAGCGGGAGCTAATGCTGCTGGGCAAGTCTTCAGGAGGGAACCACCGGTTGCGGCCAGGAGGGCTCGTGAGTGACATGTGGAGTCGGCAGGACTGGAGAGGCCTGCCTGAGAGGACTGGGAGGAAACAGTCAGAGCTGAGTGTGGAGCCAGTTGGGAGGATTGCAATTTCACAGGCAGTGAAGTCGGGCAGCTGTAGCCAGGAGGGCTGACAGGGCCTGAAGAGGACTGACTGGGAGCAGTAGTCCACCAGAAGGACAGCTAGCACTTTCTATATGTTTGCTACATTTTAGGGGCCCGCACCTGGTACCGCTAAGTATGATGCAACATTCAGGAGGAATGGAGAAAACCATTAGATATGAAGAGTTGTGCTGGAGGAGTCTGGAGAAGTGTACACAGAGGCCCAGATTCACGTAGGGCGGCGTTACATTGAGCGGGCGTAGCGTATCGTATTTACGCTATGCCGCCGCAACTTAGAGAGGCAAGTGCAGTATTCACAAAGCACTTGCGTCCTAAGTTACGGCGGCTTATCGTAAATGTGCTGGCGTAAGCGCACGTAATTCAAATGATAAAGAGGTGGGCGTGTTTTATGTAAATTAAACATGATCCCACGTAAATGACGCTTCGAATGGTGCATGCGCCGTCCGCGGACGTATCCCAGTGCGCATGCGTCGGATAGAATGCCTCGATACGTCGAACACTGCCTACGACGTGAACGTAACTTACGCACAGCCCTATTCGCGTACGACTTAGGTAAACGACGTAAAAAGATACGCTTGTTCCGACGTCCATACCTTGCATGGGCTGCGCCACCTAGAAACAAGCTTTAACTTTACGCTGGCGTATGTCTTACGTAAACGGCGTAACTAATTGCGACGGGCGTACGTACGTTCGTGAATCGGCGTATCTTGCTCATTTACATATTTGACGCAGAAATCAACGGAAGCGCCACCTAGCGGCCAGCGTAAATATGCACCCCAAGATACGATGGCTTAGGAGACTTACGCCGCTCGTATCTTGGCCAAATCTATGCGTAATTGATTCTATGAATCGGACGCATAGATACGACGGTGGCCATTCGGACTTACGGCGGCGTATCTGGAGATACGCCGTCGTATGTCTTTAAGAATCTGGTCCAGAGTGCACATAGCAATCTCTAGCAATGTTCCTATTAGATAGGCCATATTACTTAGCAGACCCTATGGTGGTACCACTACATTTGAATGGTATTTGGTAATGATAATAAGAAAAGCAATACAATGGATCCCCTGCAGCCAGCAATAATAGATTCCCCTAACAACAATGGACCACCCGCAAACAACACGCCCCCCCCCCCCTCCCCCAGCAACAATAGACTCCTGGCAGCAACAACAGATCTCCCACAGCCAGCATTAATCGACTCTCCATCAGCCAGCAACAGTATATCTCTCCCAGCAACAACTGACCCCCCCAACAAATATAAGACCGACCCCCAGCAACAGTAGGTCCCCCGCCATCAACAATAGACCTCTTCAGCAACAATAGACCCCCCTGCAAAAATAGATCCCCTCCAGTTAGAATAGATCCCTCAGCAGTGAGCATCAATAGACCCTGCAGCACACCCCAGCACCCCTTACCATTACATACAGTCAGTCCTGGAGGTGCCAGAGTTCCCCCCCACGTTTCCACTGAAAAAAACTCCCTGATTATAACAGCTGAGGTGTCACTGTGACAGGAAGTGAGGGAAAATCTTTCCAAGGGTCCACAACCAGTAAAGTAAATATTCTGACAGAGGTTCTAACCCTTCTTGTCTCCATCCAAAAAAATGTTTGGGCCGGAATTATGCTTTAGTAAATAAGTCCCATAAGCTCAATGAGCTATTTTGGTGCTGACAGTTTTATTTTTGGAGGCCCCGTCTCTTTGTGTGACTTCACAATTCAGTAAAATAATAATACTACTACTCTAATTCCACATTCTTGAGTTTTGATGGGTTTGCCACATGCCTTCTGCATAAAGTATTAGACTTGTAGATCTTCCCTGCCATAGGACTTTTCACGCATAGCTTCGGTTTCCATGGCTTCTAAATATTTTCTCGGAGGAATTCCATTTTGCACATATTCAGATTGCTTCATGCAGGTTACAAATTGTATTTTGCTCCTAGCTGTGCAGGACGTAGCAACTGACAGGTGTAGCCCAACCCCAGGCAGATATTAAAGAAAATAGCAATGGATTCCGTTATGTATTAATAATCAATCAATACCTGTATTTCTAAATTCAACTAGTATGAATAGCCATATTTCAGCCTCTTGTAATGCCCTGTACAGCATTATTTAGATAACAAGACAGAGGGGGCAGTACTTAGGGCCATAAAGTTTATGCAATCCCGTTGATTAAAAAAAAAGTCAAGCAGGTCTAAAGTGAGACACCGAGGTTCTAGAAGCGAGCAAGATCTGCATATGAAAGTAGTAGAGGACAGACGGGTTCTGCATAATGAGAAAGTAGTTGGGGAGCAGGTTCTACATATGAAGGTAGTAGAGGACAGACAGGTTCTGCATAATGAGAAAGTAGTTTGAATAGAGATAGGGTTCGTTGGGACCCCAGAGACCCAAAGAAGCCAAGGGGAATAGGTGGGGGCTGGTGGACTGTATCGGTACTAGATAGATCAGTTATACAAAAGAGTATAGTAAAAGTAAAAAAGTATTTTTTTTTTAAAATAGGCATAACATAAGGGGATTAAGGAGTACACAGTATTATAAAATTACAACAGTAGTAGTGTAAAATAGATAGATTATACGACCAGCCAACACATCATAGAGATGGTATACAAGCCCTAATCTGCGGGCGGCGATTATGTGAAGGGGGTCATATAGATCAGGATCTCTACTAGTTTCGCTACTCGTGGTAGCTTCGTCAGGAGATATTGGTCTGTGCACACAAATTCACTCCTTGGGGGAGTCTGAGCCCAGCGTGGAGAAAGGGATCTCACACGGGGTGTAAGATGGTGGTAAGGATGCCCCCAGCAAGGTGAGGATCTGTGCTGACTGTATACAATATTCAAAAACTTTAGGGCCCTAGGACCTAACTGATAGTAGGCAGGGACCAGAGAGGAACCGCCAGGAACAGCGCTGGATACACACCCGGCCCTGGGACACGCTTCTTGGTACACCTACCACAAGTGGTCTCATACCTTTTACCCTCACCGCTGGTATCCCTTAATTGGTCCCTTCCATTTTTCACAATGTTTGCTGCAGGGTAGATCCTGCATTGCACCTCAAAGTCGTGGCCTTTTATGGTGCTCCTGCACTTCAAAATATTTGTGACTATTGTCTATCAAATAAGACACTCTAATGTTTGTTTCAAGATTAAAACTGCTTTGTATCTCTCTCCAATATCGTTGCCTAACCAAGCTGCTTACAATGTTCAACCACTGTACAATGTTTGTGGCTTTTGTCTCTCACATAATACACTCTACTTCCTATTGAAAGATACAACCTGTCTACTCTTTCCTTCTTAAATTGAGGCCTAACCAATCTGCTTACCTACTGTCCAACCACTGTACAACATTTGTGGCTAGTGTCTCTCAGATGATACACTCAATTTTTCATTTAAAGTTAAAACCTGACTTGTTTCTCCCTGTTATATTGCAGCTTAACCATGCTGCTTACATACAGTACCATTCAAACACTGTACAATATTTGCAGCTATTGTCTCTCAGATAATACTCTTTTTTTATTCCAATATAGAATCGTTACCATCTCTCCCTCCCATATTTTGGCCCAACCTAGCTGCTTGCATACTGTTCATTTTGTGGCTATTGTCTCTCCGTCAATACACTCTACTGTTTATTTCAAGATAAAACACGTCTCGTCTTTCCTTCCTAAACTGTGGCCTAACCAAGCTTCTTGACTACTGTCCAACCACTGTACAATATTTCTGGCTACGGTCTCTCAGATAATTCACTCTATTTTTTATTTAACATTAAAGCCCGACATGTTCCTCCCTGTTATATTGCAGCTTGCCCATCTGCTTACATACAGTACAGTTTAGCCACTGTACAATCTATTGCAGCTATTGTCTCTCAGATAATACTTTCCATTTTTTATTCCAAAACAAAATCTGTACTGTTTCTCCCTTCTATATTTTGGCCTTACCAAGTTGCTTGCATACTGTCCATTTTACAATATTTGTGCTTATTGTCTCTCAGTCAATACACTAATGTTTATTTTTTTATTTTTTATTTCCATTTGATGCTTTTTCAAACGAACTGTTGTGACACTAGTCAATTTCTACCAAACACAAACTTGAAATCTATGAGCTAGATTCACAGAACACTTACGCTGGCGTATCTACAGATACGCAGCGTAAGTGAACAGATGCGCCGTCGTATCTATGCGCCCTATTCTCTATACTAGATACGCCTGAATTCTGGCCTCATCCGACCGACGTAAGTCTCCTACGCCGTCGGATCTTGGGTGCATATTTACGCTGGCCGCTAGGGGCGCTTTCGTTGATTTACGCGTCGAATATGTAAATGACCTAGATACGCCGATTTGCGAAAGTACTTGCGCCCGTCGCAGTAAGCTACGCCGTTTACGTAAGGCGTACGTCCGGCATATAGTTATCCCTCATAAAGCAGGGGTAAGTCATATTATGGTATGGACGTCGGAACAGCCGTCGGATTTTACGTCATTTACGTAAGTCGTACGGGAATGGGGCTGGGCGTAGATTACGTTCACGTCGAAAGCATTGAGCCGACGTAATTTAGGGAGTATATGCGACGTAAACTCTGTGCATGCGCGCGCATGCGTCGTTTGATCAGCCCTTCATTTACATGGGGTCACGGTTAATTTAAATGTAGCACGCCCACTACCTGCCTACTTTGAATTAGGCGGGCTTACGCCAACCATATTACGCTACGCCGCGGCAACGTACGGGGCGAGTGCTTTGTGAATACTGCTCTGGGCTCTGTGCGCGCCGTCGGCGTAACGTATAATCGATACACTACGCCCGCCTAACGATGTGCCGAGGTACGTGAATCTAGCTCTATATTTGTAATATTTGGAGAAAAATGAAGGATACAGGAGTTGATTCAAAGAGGCATACTTTGCAAACTGCCAGTTTCCCCCATATTTGTCATGGTTGCTGGAGTTGGCACCGGGGAAGGCACTGGGCTTTCAAAGCAACACAGGAACATTTTTTCTCAAAGTCAGATCATTTTTTCTAACTATATTTGCTTTAGTACTATTACATGGATAATTTCATAGACATTTTGGCAAATGTAAAATTGGTAATTTCATGGATAATTAAATTTGACAAAATTACTCATCTCTAGTTATGCCTAGGAATGCCATGTGTATATTTAACTCTCCAAGCTTTGGATCCCCAAGCACAGAAAGTAAAGGAAAGAAAGCGCTCAACTAAGTTCTTGCTTTTCACTTGTGCTGTCTTTATAACTTTCCTTTAGCCCTGGTTCACACTGGGTACGATTTGGAATGATTTGAGATGCGATTTGACATGTCAAATCGCATCTCAAATCGGCGGCAATTGTCGGCAATGGCACTGTCCTAATCAGTGCGACGCCGCATCTGCGATTTCAAAAAGTAGTTCCTGTACTACTTTTTGTGATTTTGGGCCGCGATTTACATTAAATTGCGACCGAAATCGCGGCAAATCGCGGCAAAATCGCGGCAAAATCGCGCATTTTACCGCGATTTTGAATTTGCAGCAGTGTGAACCTAGGCTTAAAGTGGTATTAAACCCAAACACAAAAATGTATTATCCTTCCAAAAAACTGCAGCCTAACCTAGCTGCTTGCATACTGTTCATTTTGTGGCTACTCTGCCAGATTCACGTACACTAGCGGCGGCGTAACGTATCCCGTTTACGTTACACCGCCGCAAGTTTTCAGCGTAAGTGCCTGATCCACAAAGCACTTACCTGTAAACTTGCGGCAGTGTATCGTAAACACGTCCGGCGCAAGCCCGCCCAATTCAAATGGGGCGTGTACAATTTAAATTAGGCCCGCTCCCGCGCCGGACGTACTGCGCATGCTCAGTTTTGAAATTCCCGCCGTGCTTTGCGCGATGTGACGTCATTTTTTTAAACGGCGACGTGAGTTACGGCGTTTCGTATTCCCGGACGTCTTACGCAAAAAATAAAAATAAATTAAATTCGAAGCAGGAACGACGCCCATACTTTAACATGGCTCGTGTAAAGTTAAGCCATGTAAAAGCAGGTGTAACTTTGCGACGGGAAAAATTACTAGCGACGACTTAACGAACGCGAAAACCTTTGTGGATCGCCGTAAATGCTCATTAGTATACCCGACGCAGGAAAACGACGCAAACTCCACCCAGCGGCGGCTGAAGTATTGCAGCCTAAGATCCGAAGGCGTACGAAGCCGTAAGCCTGTCGGATCTTAGCCAAAAGCCGTCGTATCTTGTTTGAGAATCACAAATTAAGATACGATGCGACAAATTTGAATATAGGCCGGAGTATCAGTAGATACTCCGGCGTATCTCGTCTGTGAATCTGGCCCATTGTCTCTCAGGCAATACATTTTAATGTTTATTTCAAGATAAAACATGCCTCGTCTTTCCTTCCTAAACTGCGGCCTAACCAAGCTGCTTGACTACTGTCCAACCACTGTACAATATTTCTGGCTACTGTCTCTCAGATAATACACTCTATTTTTTATTTAAAGTTAAAGCGTGGGTTCACCTGCAATTTTTTAAAAGCCAGCAGTTACAAATACAGCAGCTGCTGGCTTTTAAAACATGGACACTTACATGTCCACGTCGGCAGCCAAAGCTCGGCTTTCGGCTTCCCTAGCCGCCATCCTCGGTGAGGGAATCGGGAAGTGAAGCGCTACGGCTCCATTGCCTGGTTCCCTACTGCGCATGCGCGAGTCGCGATGCGCTGTTTCCACTGGTCCCAGTTGTGTTCTGGGAGCCAAGTGTTTCCCAGAACACAACGGGGGGTGACGCGGAGGGGCCGGACTCCCGCGGGAGTCTATTCCAGGAAGTGGTGCAAATACCTGTTTTATACAGGTATCTGCACCCCCTCCCCCCTAAAAGGTGTCAAATGTGACAACGGAGGGGGGTGGGGTTCCGAAAAGCAGAGGTTCCCTTTTGGGTGAACCTCCGCTTTAAAACCTAACTTGTTCCTCCCTGTTATATTGCATCTTAACCAATTTGCTTACATACAATACAGTTCAGCCACTATACAATCTTTGCAGCTATTGTCTCTCAGATAATGCACTCCATTATTTATTCCAAAATAAAATCTGTACTGTCTCTCCCTCCTATATTTTGGCCTTACCAAGCTGCTTGCATACTGTCCATTTTACAATATTTGTGGCTATTGTCTCTCAGTCAATACACTCTAATGTTTATTTCAAGATAAAACCCAAACGCAAAAATGTATTATATTGCAGCTTAAAGCGGAGTTCCAACCACAATTAGCATTTTTTAAATGTATGTCCTTTCATCCTGCGTTTTTATAAAATAAATCTGGTCACTTACTATTTTACAATCCGCCGCCGCTCCGCATACTTATTCAAAAAACATAGTTTATAAAACTATGTCCACACCGTTATCATTTTGCTTGTGGGCATTGTGAAGCCTACAAGCACTTACTTCCTGGAAGTCTTGGATGGGGAGTGATAATTGGGTAGAGCAGTGCATCCTGGGAAATGATGACACACATTTTCCAGGAGCATTAGAGGGAGATGATGTCAAGATCCTAGGTGATTCCAAAGGCAGATTTTGTGGGACTGCATAGCAACAGGCATTTCCAGATGAGTAAAAAAAAAAATGTTTTTCTTTTTTTCGGTCTAATGAGCACAATAATGAAGACATTTTTTGGGGGATGGAACTCCACTTGAACTATTCTTACATATGATGGCTGCATTCGTTTCCTTTTTTAGGCTTTCATTCCTTTAATTTCACCTGGCAATCTGGACAGTAAGGGCCAGATTCAGATAGAATTGCGTACGTTTCGGCGGGCGTAGTGTATCTCAGATACACTACGCCGCCGTAACTTAGAGCGGCAGGTCCCGTATTCAGAAAGAACTTGCGCTCTAAGTTACGGCGGCGTAGTGCAACTGGTCCGGCGTAAGCCTGCCTAATTCAAAGTAGGCATGTAGTGGGCGTGTTGTATGCTAATGACTCGTGACCCCACATAATTGACGCTCCTAATGAACGGCGAATGTGCCGTCCGTGAAAGTATCCCAGTGCGCATTCTCCAAATTACGCCGCAAATAGTCAATGCTTTAGATGTGAACGTAACTTACGCACAGCCCTATTCGCGTACGACTTACGCAAACGACGTAAACAACGCAAAATTCGACGCTGTCCCGACGTCCATACTTAACATTGGCTACGCCTCATATAGCAGGGGTAACTTTACGCCGAAAAAAGCCTTCCGTAAATGACCTAAATCAATGCCCCGGGCGCACGTACGTTTCTGAATCGGCGTATCTAGCTCATTTGCATATTCTACGCAGTATTCAACGGAAGCGCCACCTAGCGGCCAATAATATATGCACCCCAAGATACGACGGCGTAGGAAACTTACGCCGCTCGTATCTAGGCAACAGTGAGGCGTATCTGATTCTATGAATCAGGTGCAGAGATGCGACGGCCCGCACTTAGAGTTACGACGGCGTATCTGGAGATACGCCGTTGTAACTCCTTTCTGAGTCTGGCCCTAAGTCTGTTGTTAAAAAAAAACAAAAACAAAAAAAAAAACAAGCTCTCTTGTATCAGTTACATGGATGAGACAAATCATTTAACGCTGACAGGGGGGCTTACAATGATCAGCTTATATTCATGTAAAACTATTATTCTTCCAAAAAAACAGTTGTTGTTGCTGATTATAAAGTGTAAGCTAGAGTTCAGGTTTAATGTGTTAGTTATCTAATTCTGCTAGTACATCTAACACTTCCCTCTCCCCCAGAGTGCCCCCTGTGCTCCTTCATCCAGAATGGAAGCACTCTAATACAGGAAGGGCCAGATCCACAAAAACGGGCATATATTTAGGCGGGCGTAGCGCATCTCATATGCGCTACGCCGCCGTAAATCAGAGTGGCTCCTAGGGTATCCACAAAGAACTTGCTCCCATATGCGGGCCGGCGTAACGTAAATCTGCCGGCGTAAGCCCGCGTAATTCAAAGTAGGCTTGGAGTGGGCGTGTTGTATGGTAATCTGGTATGACCCCACGTAATTGACGCTTTTTACGAACGGCGCATGCACCGTCCGTGGACGTATCCCAGTGCGCATACGCGAAATCACGTCGCAAATAGTCAATGCTTTCGACGTGAACGTAACTTACGCAAAGCCCTATTCGCGAACGATTTACGTAAACGACGGAAAATTTCACGCTGTCCCGACGTCCATACCTAACATTGCGTACACCTCATAGAGGCAGGGGTAACGTTACGCCGAAAAAAGCCTTACGTAAACGACGTAAAAAAATGCGCCGGGCGGACGTACGTTCTGAGAATCGGCGTATCTAGCTAATTTGCATACTCTACGCGAAAATCAACGGAAGCGCCACCTAGCGGCCAGCGGAAATATGCACCTGAGATCCGACGGCGTACTAAGACGTACGTCAGTCGGATGGAGCCCACATTCAGTCGTATCTTGTTTTGTGGATACAAAACAACGATACGACAGCGCATCGTAGAACTTACGCGGCGTATCAATAGATACGCCGCCGTAAGTTCTTTGTGGATCTAGCCCGCAGTGTGTTACTGACCAGATCACCAGGTGAAAACAGAGGGGGGAAAAGCCTGAAAAAGAAATGCAGCCACCACATCCAATGATTGGCAAGCTGCAATATATGACATTTTTGGCTTTAGATTTAATACTGTTTTAAGTGTTCATTTCTGGAGTATACCTTTAAATTCATGGGTCGGGATATTGCATACACGAGGAGCAGCTGTTGAATCCTTTATGCCAGTTCAAGATCTTTGTCCCTGGAAATACAAACCTTAACGACATTCCACGATGGGATTTCGCTTTGCCAAATTCAAGAGCTTTGACTGTACAGGCCCCTAATTGAAATTCCAAATTCTACTCGGCTTCATACAGTGAGAAAGGTAGGACGAGGACACTGCCGCTACAGAGATACAACTACCAATCTGTCTTCAATTGTTCCTGAAATATTCAGCCATGACTCCCAATGAAACTCCATCTATTCCCATGTCATAAAATGTTTACAGTGAGTCTGCGGTTTGTTTAAAATTGATACAATTAGCTGGATTCACGTAGATGGGCCTAACGTTAGGCAGGCGTAGCTTATCTCATATACGCTATGCCGCCGTAAGTTAGAGAGGCAAGTGCTGTATTCACAAAGCACTTGCGTCCTAAGTTACGGCGGCGTAGCGTAAATGTGCCGGCCTAAGCGCGCCTAATTCAAATTGTGAAGAGGTGGGCGTGTTTTATGCTAATGAATCGTGACCCGACGTGATTGACGTTTTTAACGAACGGCACATGCGCCGTCCGTGGACATATCCCAGTGCGCATGCTCCAAATTACGCCGCAAAGACTTATTGGTTTCGACGTGAACGTAAATTACGCCCAGCCCCATTCACAGAACGACTTACGCAAACGACGTAAAAATGTAAAAATTTTACGTGGGTCCGACGTCCATACTTAACATCTTTTTTGTGGAATATTTTTAGGCCTGAAAACGCCTTACGTAAAGGGCGTATCTTTACTGCGACAGCCGGGCGTACGTTCGTGAATAGGGGTATCTCGCTGATTTGCGCTTTCTAGGCGTAAATCAGCGTACACGCCCCTAGCGGCCGGCCTAAATAGACAGCCCGCGGTCGTATCTTAGCTAGCTTTAAGTGTATCTCAATTTGAGAATACACTTAAATTTACGACGGCGTAGATTCAGAGTTACGGCGGCGTAACTCTCTCTGAATCTGGCTATATGTATCTAATGGCAAAAATGCTTCCTACTGCCTGCAGCAGACTGGTGGGATCGTCTACGTCTAGGCCAGTGGTTTCAAAATGTCAAACTGTGTATAATTTGTATGGCATTGTTGACCTGACCTGACACTGCAGAGGTCTCCTTACAGATCCATGGGTCAGTCAGGGTGGTGTACATGCCTTCTAGGGCTGCGTGGAGATGTCAGTTATAGGATCAGGTCAGTGGTGTGAAATATGGTAGCCCCGGGGGGGGGGGGGGGGCTGGGGGTCACAATTCCCTAATATCGTGCACAGCTTTAAATCATGAGACACCACTCCTTAAATACCAGACAGACAGCACCGGATATTCATTGATACGTCGCTGATGTAATATGTGCACTCATTTTTTTTTTGTGGACATTGGCACATTATTAGTTTTAGTAAATGGGACTAAAGGAACATTTTAAAGGATCAGTCCACCTAAAAGTAGTGTTTTATTTAAAACTGGGTATTGGTAGGAGAAGTCAAATCCTGCCTTTTGCCATGTCTTCAGGGTTCAAGTGATGGGACCTCTATAGCAATTATTCCCCAGTGCCTATTCGTAGTCACATTGGAGTCTCCTTCTCTATAAAGGTGGAAAACCTTAGGATAGAAGTACAGGTGGTGAGCACCATTACCAAAGGGCCCCTGTACGAAACCGAGTTTTACCTAACTGAAATGGTCAACCATTTCAACTACTGGCCAAGTAAAAACATTTACAGGTATACCCCGCTTTACGTACACTCGCCAGTACGGACACATTGGGGTCTATGGGAAATATTGGTCAGCTTGACATGGCACTGCTCCCCAACCATAAGTGACAGGGACACCAAACTTGGGGAGCACCAACAGGGGACCCAGGACTACCACATTTCTGATTTTGGGGTTGGCCAGCTTGCCTAAGTAATCAGTTATGGCCTGGATTTGGTGGTATCTGCCCCAGTCAGTTGTTCTGGAGGGAACCCTTTCTCCTCTTTTAACCGGGAGGAGCAGGTAGTACTTCCAGAATGTGATTAGGTGGGAGAGATAGGGGTTGTGGGTAGTAGCCTGCTTAGGTGGGCTCTCCCCGACCTCTTCTCCTACCTTTCTGGCTGGGAAGGGTGCTGCCGGTCCAGACCGGGGGCTAGGGACCGTTGAAAAGCCTGTGGAGATAGTGCCCCTGGAGTGGCAGTCCAGGGGTGCCATACATTGCACTGAGTGTGTGAGGGGCACTCAACGTGTGGCACCTTTTTGGTCACTAATCTCCACATACACCTTTTTGACACCTGCCGCTAGGGCCCGACCTTTTGGCTAGGACCAGTGGAATTTTTGTTTCCTGGCCGGATGGCCGGCCAATGTATTGCACATTGGTCACTTTACCTCACTCTCCCATCTTCCTTCTCCCGACTTTCCTTTTTTATTTTACCCCCGTGTTTGTCTTGTTTTGTCACTTTTTTTGTTTGGTGCTTGCACTTTATGTGTGGCGAGTAGGGTGCTGGTCCTCGGGCCTGCCTCGTAAAGTCTTGGGAGTTGGTAGACTCGGCCTTCTGGCTTAGTTCGCCGGCTCTCATGGGGCTTCCTTTCGGGGGAGCCTCACCGAGGAGGGTTCTGTTTCGGCAGTCCCTCCGAGGATGTTGGGTCCTTGTGGCTTCGGCTGCTTGGACCAAGAAGGGTCCATATGGCTTCGGCTGTAAGGGCCACTGTAACTCTTTTCCCTGTCAGGAGCCTAACGCCCCGGGGGATCAGAGACGGGTCCTCTTTGGAGGACCATTTGACAATGGCACCCGTCGCAGTTTTTTGTGTTTCACTCTTTATGTGTGTGCACATTTTTTCCTGCACCGGGTGGAGTTTTTGGGTTGTGTTTTGCACGCCACAGGCTTTTCAATAGAAAAAATCAGTTATGTATGTAAATGACAATTCTAATGCAGTACATGCATTGAGAAGAAAAAAAGGTATTGTTTCACTTTAAAGCGGAGGTTCACCCACAATTACAACACTATTCTATCCGCATCATCCCACAACATACATATACAATTGCTATAAGAATTTTTTTTTATATATCTTTTAATTACCGTAATAGAGCAGTCTAAAGTCCGACTTCCGGTTTTTGCCTCCCGCGAGAGTCTCTACTCCTTTTCGCCGGCGCCGGAGTGTTGTCTGGGAGCTCTCCGCAATGTCTGGGAGCACAGTGTCATGCTTCCCAAGAGACAATGCGGAATGCCGTCCTTCGAAATCCCACAAGATTTACCAGTGCTGCCATCACAACGGGGGCAGGAACTTTCAACAACGCCGCCTGTTGTGATGGCAACCCTCAGTGTTGAAGGCGCTGCGTGCCGTCAACAATGAGCAATGCGCGGGATCGAGAGGTGAGTGCTGGGAGAGAAGCATTCACCTCATACAGGAAATAGGTGCGTGTGGGCTTCTAGTGTCCACAAGCAAAATGGAATTTTTATAACTGATCGTTTGGAACATACCGGACTGCGAAGGTTGAACAAAACAGAAAAAGTGAGTAACGATTTCTAATGGGGTACTTAATCTAATGGTCTAAAAAAAAAATAATAATCGCCGCAGAACCTCCACTTTATGTACATTTTTGCTTTACATACATGCTCTGGTCCCATTGTGTACTTAAAAGCGGAGTATGCCTGTATTCACTGTATGCTGATTGAACACTCGATAGACGTCAGCCATGTCTAGGTCTATGTGACAGTAGGAGGGGGTACCAGCACCCATTTGACCAACTCTTCTAAGGCCTCATGCACACTAGGCATTTAGCCTTTTTACATGAGATTCTGGTGTTTTTGTGCGGGTAGAAGGCACAGGTGACCCATCAAGGCAACCTGCAAAAACTCTATGAGAGGCCGATTGCTGCGCAGGATGACCAGGGCACTGAATAGTATTGATGTTTAGGGCAGTATTTCGCCAGAGACAAATGCTTGTGAATACCACCTAGGTGCACTCTCCAGCCCTTTCCAGACAAAGCAGCTTTTAGCCTCCCATAGACTATTATAGGCTTCCGGCAACGGGGCTGGATGGTGCACATGTGCAGTCAGCTATAACTCTATATAATGCCCATGGTTTTGTAATGGGATGTCCAACAAGCCCATATACTGTAAGTGTAATAGCCATGTATCCACAAACCTTTGGCCATATAGTGCACCTCTGCTAACAATGGGCCAGATTCACAGACAAATACGTTGCGCCGCCGCGGCGTAACATATCTGATTTACGTTACACCGCCGCAAGTTTACAGCGTAAGTGCCTGATTCACAAAGCTCTTACCTGTAAACTTGCGGCGGTGTAACGTAAATACGCTAGGCGCAAGCCCGCCTAATTCAAATGGGGCGGGCACCATTTAAATTAGGCGCGTTCCCGCGCCGAACGTACTGCGCATGCTCCGTTGGGAAAATTACCCGACGTGCATTGCGCTAAATGACGTCGCAAGGATGTCATTGGTTTCGACGTTAACGTAAATGGCGTCCAGCGCCATTCACGGACGACTTACGCAAACGATGTGATTTTTGAAATTTCGACGCGGGAACGACGGCCATACTTAACACTGGCTAGTCCACCTAGAGGGCAGCCTTAGTTTTACGCGGCGTATCTCGACGGAAATGACGTAAAGTTAGAGCGACGGGTAAAGCGTACGTTCGCGAATCGCCGTAACTAGTCATTTGCATATTCTACGCCGACCGCTATGGAATCGCCACCTAGCGGCCGGCCTAGAATTGCAGCCTAAGATCCGATGGTGTAAGTCAAATTACACCCGTCGGATCTTAGGGCTATCTATGCGGAACTAATTCTATGAATCAGCCGCATAGATACGACAAGCGTATCTCAGAGATACGCTGTCGTATCTCTACTGTGAATCTGGCCCCAAATTTTCTGTAATTTGGTCAAAAAAGTATTAATATAATTTCTGCCTATAAGCCAACTGGCTAAATTAATGGACATTTTGAGATAAACTACTTTGTGCCATAATGAAAAGCTTAACCACTTCCCGCCCGGTGCATAGTCAAATGACAGCCGCAGGAACCCATCGTCCCTTCGGGAGGCCGTCATATGACGACCTGGGACAGCCGCAGTGTGGAGAGCGCCACACTCGCCACATCACTGAGAACCTGATGCGCGTGCCCGGCGGCCGCGATGTCCGCCGGGCACCCGCAAAAGCTCGTCTCAGAGCCAGGGATGTGGATCTGTGTGTGTAAACAGAGATCCATGACCAGTCGGGGAGAGAAGATCGATGGTGTGTCCCTTGTACATAGGGACAACGATTGGTCATCTCCCCCAGTCAGTCCCCTCCCCTTACAGTTAGAATCACTCCCTAGGGAACACATTTATATATGGCATGTACAAGACAGTACTGTGAAAACTCTTGGGATGAGTCACAGACAGCTTCCTCATTCCATAGTGTGTAATAGGATCACAAGCATGGGCTCCCTCCTATGCGTTTTGCCACGTCTGACGTCATCAGGGGGCTTTATGTAGTAGCAGGGTATTTAATAGGATAAAACATGGGGAATGAATAGGTAATGCAGAGATATACAGGTTATTTATTTTATTTTATTTTATTTTTTACATAACTTTTAATATAATATTAGAAAAACTAGATATAGACCAATCTTATAAACCCTGCCTATCAGATGTTAAGTTTCCCTTGTTCCACCCAAATCACTAGTAGTTTTGCCTTTGTTAGAATTCTCCATTGTCATAAATACTGCAGTGCTAATGTATTCTGTATATGATCTAATATAATCTATATTATATAATCTATTTTGTATATTAAAAAAAAAAAATCACTGTAAAGTCCGTGCATTTCCCATCGGCCCGGCAGTTACAGTATCACACGGCGGTTCCTAAGGCTGTCCTAGCATTCCAGTTGGCGTGTTAGTGTGGGACACGGTTTGATTTGCGGTAAACTAGGCACACATTGAGGAAAATTTTGTTTATACTGGCTTTATGCAAGCCATTTATTTAAGATTTATTCGAGCAGCTAGTGGCTTTAAATACTCTCAGCTGTTTTATAGCGATCCAGAGGAATCTGGGCAATTCTCAGAATTTCCCCAAAATATTTACAATCTTTTTTTTTTTGTACAGATTGCATAATCGCGCCTTGCGGGTTCATTGAACTAGTTGACGATGATCCTAGTGCAAATTAATGTCCTCCTGGACAAGTCCCCGAGGAAGGGCAATGTTAAAATTAATGAAACAGAAAAATGTAAGGAATATATAAAAAAAAGAGTATAACGCGCACCCCAAGTTTAGAAGGGAAGTTTAAGGAAAAAACTTGCCCGGCGTCCATCGGCGGCTTTGTCCGGCGTCCGTCTGCGGCCTTGCGCGGGGTCCGTCCAGCCTTGTAGGTGGGTGTCTGTCTGCTGTCTTGACCGGCATCGCGTCCATCGGCGGCCTTGTCCGGCGTCCGTCTGCGTCCGGCGTCCGTCTGCGTCTGTCTGCCGGGGGTTGCAGCGTTGTGTGTTTGAGTTTGGCGCCTCGGTCGAGCTGTGCAGAGCCGGATTTCCGGTGTGTTCAGCTCCTCTCGGCTTCTCTCGCGTGGCTGCAGGCGGAGCCGAGCGTGGCTGAGCCTAGCCGAGTGCCCAGTACACTCGGCTCGGCTCGGTCTTTGTCGGCGGCGCTCTTAGACAGCGAGGATCGGCGTATAACGCGCACCCACGATTTCCCCCTGATTTTAAGGAAAAAGTGCGATAAATACTGTAAAAAAAAAAAATTAAGATTGGACTTTAAAGGGGTTGTAAACCCTCATGTTTTTTTTCACCCTAATGCATCCTATGTCCCGGCTTTGATTGGATAGATTGATTGCAGCGCAACCATTGGCTCCCGCTGCTGTCAATCAAATCCAATGATGCAGGGGGCGGGGCCAAGTGTATAACTCGTGTCTATGGATGCCGAGTGTATAACTCGGGAGCGCGCCTGCAAGGTAACCCCCTCAGGAGATCGCTTCTCCTAGGGGGTTATCCTAATGTGGGGTGGAGCCGCGAGAGCCGCCAGGGCCCCCAGAAGAGGAGGGCCCCCAGAAGAGGAAAACAAGCTGCACAGTGGAGGTAAGTATGACATGTTTGTTGTTTATAATTTTTTTTAAACAAAGCTTCAGTATCACTTTAACCTTGTCGACTGTATAACTTACATATAGAGGCGGCTCTTTAATTAGGCAAATTAGGCGGTCGCCTAAGGCCTCGCACTCACATGGGGCCTTGTGGCCTCCTAATTTGCCTCTGCTCAATCACTGTGTGCTAGATCCGTGCATCTTTCTGCAGCCATTTTTATTTGCTTGAATTTTTTACCCATTATGGGCATGGGGCCCCGTGTCTAAGTTTTGCTTAAGGCCTCACGAAGCCTAGAGCCGCCTCTGCTTACATATACAGGGGCAAGTGGCTCTGCTGCGCAGGATCACATACCTAGTACGTGATCTGGCACTTCCAGGCCAGGGGCATGCGCCGACGGCGACCTGCTCCCACTTTGATTATACAGAGTGGGAGCTGATCTGTGGGTACTGTGGACTCGATGTCCACTGGGACCCGCCTATCATTAGGCAGAAAGCCAGAATGGTGATCTCCCTATGTAAGCAAGGCAGATCGCCATTCTGTCAGAAGGAACATGGATTAATGCCTTCCTCTAGTTAAAGCGAGGTGCCACACAGTACACAAAAACACTGGCTAGGCAACAGTTAACTCTTTAATCGCCCCTGATGTTAACCCCTTCCCAGCCAGTGTCATTAGTACAGAGACAGTGCATATTGTTAGCACTGATCATTGTATTAGTGTCACTGGTCCCCAACAAAAGTGTCAGTTGGTGTTCATTTGTCTGCCACCGTATCGCATCCCTGCTATAAGTCGCTGATCGCCACCATTACTAATGAAAAAAAAAAATCAAAAAATATATCCCATAGTTTGCAGACGCTATAACTTTTGCGCAAACCAATCAATATGCGCTTAGCGGGATTTTTTTTAATGAAAAACATGTAGCAGAATACATATCGGCCCAAATTTATGAAGAAATTAGATTTTCTTAATTTTTTTTTTTTATGTGTTTTATAGCAGAAAGTAAAAAAGATATATAGATGTATATATTTTCGTTATTTTTTTTTTTGTTTATAGCACAAAAAATTAAAAACGCAGAGGTGATCAAATGGCACCAAAAGAAAGCTCTACCCGGCTCTAGATTGGATAGATTGATAGCAGCACAGCCATTGGCTCCCACTACTGTCAATCAAATCCAACAACGTGGGCACCAGGGGGCGGGGCCGAGTCCGGCATTTGTGTCTATGTACGCCGAATGCTGGACCCGGGAGCACGCTCGCAAGGTAACCCCCCCTGGGAGAACGCTTCTCCTAGGGGGGTTATCCAAAGCGGGCAGGAGCCACGCAAGCCGCTAAGGGATCTCAGAAGAGGAGGATCGGGGGCCACTCTGTTCAAAACGAGCTGCACAGTGGAGGTAAGTATGACATGTTTGTTATTTTAAATATAAAAACAAAGGCTTATAGTCACTTTAACCCTAGGCGCTGGCTGCCGCCGGCCCTTTAAGGGAGTTTGCTATACCAGGAGGCGGGGCGAGGCTTATGGCCATGTGACTGCCGTAATTGGTTGTCATGACGGTCACATGATCGAAAAAATCCCAAACGCAAACAGGGCCCGCGCTCTCGGCACAGCACTGTTGGCATTATTGCCCGCAAATATGCAGTCGTTCGCTCGCCCACCGAGGCCTGGCTGCCAATAGGCTGAATATTTGTGTGCGCTTGGTGCCAAGAGGTAAATAACTACAGTGGAACCTTGGTTTACGGATAACGCGGTTAATGAGAATTTTGAAAGACGAGCCAATTTTTTTTTTAATTCTGACTCGGTTTGCGAGTGTTGTCTCGCAAAACAAGGAGATCTGAAGCTAATGGGGTGTGCAGTAACACATTTGGCCAGAGGTGCGGGGGCGCCGGTGCCGAGCAGAGCCGAGCGGAGTGATCTGAGATGTTGGTTGCCATTTGGAAATACTCTGGAAAACCTTTACGAGGGCTCTCCGGCGCCCCCCCCCCCCACCTCTGGCCACATGCGGTATTGCATGCCATTGAAGTCAATGTGGAACAAATTATTTTTGTTTCCATTCTTCTATGGGGACTTCTATGGGGAAACTCGCTTTGATATGCTAGTGCTTTGGAATTCGAGAATTCTCCTGGAACGGATTATGCTCGTAATCCAAGGTTCCACTGTATATAAAATGCAAAAAAAAAAAAATAACAGCAGTGGTGAAGCATCATATAATTGAGTTTAAGCTTCGGATAGTGGGGTAGATTCAGGAAAGAATTACGCCGGCGTATCCATAGATACGCAGCGTAATTCCAAAGCTGCGCCGGCGTATCTACTTTCTGTATTCAGAAAGCTAGATACGCCGACATTAGCCTAAGATACGACTGGCATAAGTCTCTTACACCGTCGTATCTTAGGGTGCATTCTCACGCTGGCCGCTAGGTGGCGCTTCCGTAGTTGTCAGCGTAGAGTATGCAAATTACATAGTTACGCCGATTCACAAACGCCCGGCGTTCGTTTTTTACGTTGTTTGCGTTAAGGCTTTTTCGGTGTAAGGCTGCTCCTGCTATTAGGAGGCGCAGCCAATGTTAAGTACGGACGTCGTTCCCGCGTCGCGATTTGAAAATTTTTACGTCGTTTGCGTAAGTCGTCCGTAAATGGCGCTGGACGCCATTTACGTTCACGTCGAAACCAATGACGTCATTGCGACGTCATTTACCGCAATGCACGTCGGGAAATTTTAGGGACGGCGCATGCGCAGTACATTCGCCGCGGGAACGGGCCTAATTTAAATGATCCACGCCCCCTACCGGATCATTTGAATTACGCGCGCTTACGCCGGCCCCTTTTACGCTACGCCGCCGCAAATTACGGACCAAGTGCTTCGTGAATACAGCGCTTGCTCCTGTAATTTACGGCGGCGTAGCGTAAAGAAGATACGCTGCGCCGCCGTATCAGTGCGCGCCCCTACCTGAATCTACCCCAGTGATGATAGATTGGGCGGATCATTGACAAGGTTTTAATAACTTGCTTGTCTCTAGTAAGACTCATTTTGACATCTCTGTATTTTGAGACTCAAAACACGCCGGCTGTATAAAGTTTATTCTCGGGAGCAGCAAACATTTTCAAAGCTCCTTTCAAAGTAATAACAGCCATCTCCTTAAACAAATAAATGAGATCGCCTTTGACGAAAAGGAAAATCTAGTATAAAACACAGACGTTCAATGGCCGCATTTTCTTCAAAGCGGACGGCAATTATAATGAAGGACGAGGCTGATTTTCCACAAATTGAGGCCTATTTTATTTTAACTCATTAAAGAGTCGTAAGAAACGAGAGGCTTTGTTGAAGAATGTGCAACCAAATTGGAATAACACACAGGGCCAGATCCACGTACCTTGACGCTTCTTTACGTCCGGCGTAGTGTATCTCCGATACACTACGCCGCCCTAACTTACATCGTATTTCCCGTATCCACAAAGAATTTGCGCCGTAAGTTACGGCGGCGTAGTGTAACTGTGTCAGCGTAAGGGCGCGCAATTCAAATGGATGAGATGGGGGCGTGTTTTATGTTAATACGTCTTGACCCGACGTAAATGGCGTTTTTTTCTGAACGGCGCATGCGCCGTCCGTGGGGGTATCCCAGTGCGCATGCTCCAAATTAACCCGCAACAAGCCAATGCTTTCGACGTGAACGTCATTCTACGCAAAGCCCTATTCGCGAAGGTTTTACGCAAACGGCGTACACAACGGAAAATTCGACGCTGGCCCGACGTCCATACTTAACATTGAATGCGCCTCATATAGCAGGGGTAACGTTACGCCGAAAAAAGCCTTACGGAAACGACGTAAAAAAATGCGCCGGACGTACGTTTGTGGATTGGCGTATCTAGCTAATTTGCATACTCGACGCAGAAATCGACGGAAGCGCCACCTAGCGGCCGGTGTAAATATGCACCTTAGATGCAACGGCGTACTAAGACGTAGGCCAGTCGGATCTAGCCCAGCTTCAGGCGTATCTTGTTTTGTGGATACGCCGGAGCAACCTAGCAGTTACGCGCGTATAAATAGATACGCCAGCGTAACTGCTTCATGGATCTGGCCCACACTTTATATTTGTTACATGTTCCCATTCACATAGCATAAACTAAAAAAAAAAAAAAATTAAATGTATGATTTACATTTTTTTTTTAGATGCCCAATTGTGGACCCTATTGTCGAACGGCGAGTCGGCGCTATACTGCGCCTGCGCACTGCCGTTCGGCTCCTTTCGGCAATCGTGACGCAGCTTACGCGACGGGGGGGAGCTCGTTTTTGGTCATCACGTCAATCACCAGCAAGTTAGGAACGCCCACTCCCGCGGGACTTGCAACCCGGAAGCCACGGGTGAATTAGCTGTACCAAGGTATGTACAGCATAAAAAAAAACATAATAGGCATAATTGTATTGTAATGTGCGGGGCCAGTGTAATAAGAGAAAGTCGTTTTTAGGGTGAACCTCCCCTTTAATGATAAATACTTTGTTTGGTCTCAGTTCCCTTGTGTAGCTATATGTGTCTGGTCTCCTTAGCCGCTGACTCTGACATAAGCAAAATAATGCATAGAAGATAAAATGGGTATATTGCCAAACTAAAGCCTTGTACACATGATACAATTTCCATCGGACAAAGCAGAGGATATTTGTCTGAAGGGCATTGCCCATGAACTTGTATTGCATACAAACGGCAAAGAATTGTCAACCAACAAACAAGAAACGTGTTTTTTCAGCTCTTTAGCGCCACCTTTTGGGCAACTTCTGCTAATGTTGTGTTATGGTGAGCATTGATTCCGAGAAAATTTTTAAAGCATGCTATCCATCATTTTTTGGCAGAAAAATACGACAACAATTGTCCGATGGATATAGAGTAATTGGATCTAAGGTCCCCGAACCAGAGAACCAAAAAGAAATAAGAGGGGGCCAATAGGACTATTACGGTACTGGTACAAAAGTAAAAATGAAAATATAAATTTAAAACAATAAATAAATACATTTTATTCAAACACAAAACAAGAAACAGTACAAAAATAAAATGGTGATAACAATTGTCCGATGGAGCGTACAAATGGTCGAATTTTTCGACAACAGCCTGTCATCACACTTTTCCCGTCGAAAAATTGGATTTTTTCCCGGGCCTTTACAATCAAACTTGTAGTCTGCTAGCCCTACATAGGGATCAAGGAGCAATTAGCAGTTAGAGGGTGGTGGTTGATATGTCCTGCAATTTCCCCAGGAGGCTGTTTAACCACTTAAGGACCCCTTAACGCCGATTTACGTTGGCAGAATGGCACGGCTGAGCACATCAACGTATATGTACTTTGCCCTTTAAGCCCAGCCGTGGGGTCGCGGGCGCGTGCACGTGACCCGGTCCGAAGCTCCGTGACCGTGGGACTCGCGGACCCGATCGCCGCTGGAGTCCCGCGATCGGTCCCCGGAGCTGAAGAATGGGGAGAGCTGTGTGTAAACACAGCTTCCCCATTCTTCACTGTGGCGCCGTGATCGATCATGTGTTCCCTTATATAGGGACTCACAATCTATGACGTTACACCTACAGCCACACCCCTACAGTTGTAAACACACATGAGGTCACACATAACCCCATCAGCGCCCCCTTTGTGGTTAACTAACTCCCAAACTGCAATTGTCATTTTCACAGTAAACAATGCAGTTTAAATGCATTTTTTGCTGTGAAAATGACAATGGTCCCAAAAATGTGTCAAAATTGTCTGAAGTTTCCGCCATAACGTTGCAGTCACGAAAAAAATCGCTGATTGCCGCCATTAGTAGTAAAAAAAAAAATGAATAAAAATGCAATAAAATTATCCCCTATTTTGTAAACGCTATAAATTTCGCGCAAACCAACGCTTATTGCGATTTTTTTTTACCAAAAATAGGTACAAGAATACGTATCGGCCTAAACTGAGGAAAACATTTTTTTTTATATATTTTTGGGGGATATTTATTATAGCAAAAAGTAAAAAATATTGAATTTTTTTCAAAATTGTCGCTCTATTTTTGTTTAAAGCAAAAAATAAAAACCGCAGAGGTGATCAAATACCACCAAAAGAAAGCTCTATTTATGGGAAAAAAAGGACGCCAATTTTGTTTGGGAGCCATGTCGCACGACCGCGCAATTGTCAGTTAAAGCGACGCAGTGCCGAATCGCAAAAACTGGCCGGGTCCTTTAGCTGCCTAAAGGTCCGGGTCTTAAGTGGTTAATTAAATTTATCGATTCATTACAGATATATATATATATATATAGGGCTAGATTCAGGTATTTTTACGGCGGCGCAGCGTATCGTATTTACGCTACGCGGCCGTAAGTCAGAGAGGCAAGTGCTGTATTCACAAACTAAGATATGACGGCGTAAGAGACTTCGCCGCTCGTATCTTAGCCTAATTTAAGCGTATCTGGTTTCCAGAATACGCTTAAATTTACCACGGCGTAGATTCAGAGTTACGACGGAGTATCTACTGATACGCCGGCGTAACTCTCTCTGAATCTAGCCCACAGTGTTGACAATTTACGCAGCAAATTTACATATGGTTTATATTCACATCAAATAAAAATAAAAACAATAATTTCAAACAGAACTTTCCAGAAGAAAATTCCACATATTAACTATTCTAAAGTATGATTGCATAATTTTGTTGCAAAAACATCCAAATCATAAATCCACTGTCTTGCCTTGCAACAGACAATCGAATGTCTCAGATCCAACAAAAAATGTCGTGGCACTAATACGGTGGAAACAGAAATAACGACTTTTCTCTATATTTTACAGAGATTGTTAAAAAGAAAACCAACACATTTTTGGCACATGAAATATTTGGAAAAATCTATAGAAGGTCATTGTGACCCATTTGGTCTAAGAAATCAAAGCTTTCCTAATATTAAAAATGCCAGTAGTTAATTAAGGACACAATAGGAAGCCAATTTGAACATCTGTTCTCAAAATATGACAATGTGTATTGCAAAATAATGGTTTTATGGAATATTTTGTAATACAATTTAGTAAATATATTTTAGAAGTATTGATGTGTGGATCTGATTCTTATTAGCACCTTCAAAGTCATTTTTGAGTTGTTTGAAATGGTATTTGATTGATTAGGAGAAGGACACTGGAACAGAGTTATATTTTTCTGTCTCTGGTTTATATAGGGAAAAAAAATTGAAATTAAAACAACCCCAACACTTTTAATGTGGGCTAGTCAAGGGGCATAATTAACATCAATACATTAGAGGATTGAGAACTGTAATTTGTGTCCAGCATGAAACAACTGTACAGTGGAACCTCGGATTACAAGCATAATCCGTTCCAAAGTACTCGCATATCAAAGCGAGATTCTCCATTAAAGTCAATGGAAACAAAAAATTTTTTATCCGCATTGACTTTAACCACTTAAGGACCGGACCAATATGCTGCTACATGACCCAAGGGGTTTTTACAATTCGGCACTGCGTCGCTTTAACTGACAATTGCACGGTCGTGCGACGTGGCTCCCAAACAAAATTGGCTTCCTTTTTTTCCCACAAATAGAGCTTTCTTTTGGTGGTATTTGATCACCTCTGCGGTTTTTATTTTTTGCGCTATAAACAAAAATAGAGCGAAAATTTTGAATAAAATGCAATATTTTTTACTTTTTGCTATAATAAATATCCCCAAAAACATATATAAAAAAAAAAATGTCCTCAGTTTAGGCCGATACGTATTCTTCTACCTATTTTTGGTAAAAAAAATCGCAATAAGCGTTTATCGATTCGTTTGCGCAAAATTGATAGCGTTTACAAAATAGGGGATAGTTTTATTGCATTTTTATAAAAATTTTTTTTTTTTTACTACTAATGGCGGCGATCAGCGATTTTTTTCGTGACTGCGACATTATGGCGGGCACTTCAGACAATTTTGACACATTTTTGGGACCATTGTCAGTTTCACAGCAAAAAAATGCATTTAAATTGCATTGTTTATTGTGAAAATGACAGTTGCAGTTTGGGAGTTAACCACAGAGGGCGCTGTAGGATTTAGTGTTCACCTAGTGTGTGTTTACAACTGTAGGGGGGTGTGGCTGTAGGACTGACGTCATCGATCGAGTCTCCCTATAAAAGGGATCACTCGATCGATGCAGCGCCACAGTGAAGCACAGGGAAGCCGTGTTTACATACGGCTCTCCCCGTTCTTCAGCTCCGGGGAGCGATCGCGACGGAGCGGCTATAAACGAATAGCCGCGCCGTCGTCCCGGATCGCTCCCCGAGGGAATCCGACCACCGCATGTAGCTGGGGGGGGGGGGGTCCCGATCGGACCCCCGACCTGCGGAAAGGCAGGGACGTACAGGTACGCCAATGTGCCTGTACGTGCCATTCTGCCGACGTATATCTACATGCGGCGGTCGAGAAGTGGTTAATGCGGTCAGAGGCGGGGGCAGCCGGAGAGCCTCGGAAACGTCCGAAAAGGCCCGATGACACTTCGGCTGACCTCTGCAAAGATTCCCTACCCGAGATTTGCCAAGGTCAGACATGCTTTCCTTGGGCCTTTCCGAACGGCGCCGATCGGCTGCGATTGGCGACGTTCGGCACCTCAGACCAAAAGCGGTACTGCACACCGCTTTGTACTGAATCCTGCTCGTTTTGCAAGACAACACTCACAAACCGAGTCAATATTTTTTAAAATACAGTTCTCGTATTGCGAAACGCTTGTTAACCGCGTTGCTCGCAATTCGAGGTTCCACTCTACTTCCTATTAAGGTGTATCTAGAGCCAAAACCAACAGTAGTGGAGTAGAGAATGGCAAACCACCTATCAAGCCTATTTTACTGCTTTAAAACCCCCTTAGGGAAATTTACTTCCTGTCCTAGATCAACAATAGAAAGTGAATTGGAATAGGAAATGTTTCCAAAGTGAAGGGAGCTTTGTTTTGGTATTTTATTTGGGGGATTGAACTTGATTGGGGGAAATTATATAGGATGCCCATAGAACAATTGGTATTTGCAATGCTGGAGCTGATCCGGATTCACATTGGCAAATTGTTATTCATTATCTTCACAGAATAAAAATGGTGGACTCTAATCTTGACAGACTTTTTCACCTCAGAACTTCTCCCACCTCTGCACTTCTCCGTTCAATCTTCTACCTCCAGGACTCTTCACCTCCTGCATAACACTTCCCTGTCACAGCATTAGACCTCCTGTCCCACCATCTTGAATAGGCTAGGCCTCACTCTGAATAACTCCTAGCTGAAACTCCACTTGATGAATAATAGGCCAGGGGCCTGCAGTACCCCTTCATGATGGCCCTGAACATTTAATTATTAAATTATACTTGGACTTCTGATCCCAGCAAGCCGGCCTTTCAAATCCTGAGTCCTCAGACTGCAGCGACTTGACACAAATCCCCCCAGTCTCTCCATCCAGCTCCCCTGGCATGCCTCTTCAATATCTCCACTGTGCTTTACTCATCGACTCCTGTCCTAAGTCCTTATTGAAAGATTTACCCGGACCGTGTGGACCAACAGCTCCTCCAGCTTCTGTTCCAGGACACCTCTCCATGATGTCTAAGGAGAGGCTCCCTCCCAGCTCCCAATCTCCTCCGCCGAATCCATACCCCCCCATGATGGGGGTGTTTCTCCAGCACGCAGTCTAGCATTCCATCTTTCAATTCACCCAGCCGACAACTCCTCTCCAGCAGGCTGACTATGAGTATATGTAGGAGGCCTTCCCCCTTGCCAATCCTAGTTGGGGATTAGTCAGGGCTCCTCCCCTGTACTCCATGCCACTCCAACTCTCAGCCCTGCCCCTCTTCCAGAACATTCTCACTGAAATCAGGTGAGGCGCCCAAGAGCTGAAGCACATGTCAGTCACACCCACTGCTACAATTACCACTCCCTGCCCGCAAATCAAAAACAAACAGGCCTAGCTTGCAGCATAGACCTGCTTAAATTTACCTGTACTGACAGAACCTTAAATTCTACACATCTAGCACCTACCTATGGTATAGGGTGCTACATAAAAATAAAACAAAAACTTCAAACAGAAATTTCAAGAAGAAAAATCCACATGTGAACTATTCTAAAGTATGATTGCATAATTTTATTACAAAATAATCCAAATCATAAATAGCCAAAGTCATAAATCCATTGTTTTGCCTTGCAACAATCGAATGTCTCCGATCCAACAAAAATGGAGTGGCACTAATACGGTGGAATCAGTAATAACGACTTTTCACTATATTTTATAGGGATTGTTAAAAAGAAAAGCACATCTGTTATCCGAGGACTACCCTCCTCTGTAAAAGAAATGCGTTGTATACTGTAAACCTATGTTTAATTTGAAAATGAATACAATTCACCCTTTAAAAAAAAAAAAGAAGAAGAAAACCAACAAATTTTTGGCACATGAAATACTTGGAAAAATCTATAGAAGGTCATTGTGACCCATTTGCTCTAAGAAATCAAAGCTTTCCTAATATTAAAAATGCCAGTAGTTAATTTAGGACACAATAGGAAGCCAATTTGAACATCTGTTCTCAAAATATTACAATGTGTATTGCAAAATAATGGTTTTATGGAATATTTTGTAATAAAATTTAGTAAAAAATATGTTAGAATAATTGATGTGTGGATCTGATTCTTATTAGCACCTTCAAAGTCATTTTTTGAGTTGTTTGAAATTGTATACGGATTATTAGGACATTATTAGGATTATAAGAAAATAAATAAATAAAACAACCCTCACAATTTTAATGTGGGCTTATAAACAATTATCAATTCATTAGAAGCTTAAGAACTTTAACCACTTAAGCCCCGGACCATATTGCTGGTCAAAAACCAGAGCACTTTTTGCGATTCGGCACTGCGTCGCTTTAACGATGTGGCTCCCAAACAAAATTGACGTCCTTTTTTCCCCACAAATAGAGCTTTCTTTTGGTGGTATTTGATCACCTCTGCGGTTTTTAGTTTTTGCGCTATAAACAAAAATAGAGCAACAATTTTGGGAAAAAAAATATTTTTTACTTTTTACCATAATAAATATCCCCCAAAAATATATAAAAAAAAAAATATTTTCCTCAGTTTAGGCCGATACGTATTCTTCTACATATTTTCCGTAAAAAAAAATCGCAATAAGCGTTTATTGATTGGTGTGCGCAAATGTTATAGCGTTTACAAAATAGGAGGTAGTTTTATGGCATTTTTATTAATATTTTTTTTTACTAGTAATGGGGGCCATCAGAGTTTTTTTTTTTTGGTACTGCGACATTGTGGCGGACACTTCGGACACTTTTGACACATTTTTGGGACCATTGGCATTTTTATAGCGATCAGTGCTATAAAAATGCATTGATTACTATAAAAATGCCACTGGCAGGGAAGGGGTTAACAATAGGGGGCGGGGAAGGGGGTTACATTGTATGAACAGATGGTCAGGCATTTCTCCCCTGTTTACACACACAGCTCCCAGTCCCCGCTCTGTAACGATCGATCGCGGTTGCCCGGCGGTGATCGCGACTGCCGGGCACGCGCGCGAGAGTCAGGAGCGAGCAAAAGCCCCTAGTGGCCGCTTCGAGAGCCGACGTTATACTACGCCGACCTGCCGCCGGCGGCTGGTCGGCATGTAGTTAATTGGCCTTCAGCATGAAGCAACTTTACTTCCTATTAAAGTATATCTAGAGCCAAAACCAACAGTAGTAGAGTAGAGAATGGCAAACCACCAGTCAAGACTATTTTACTGTTTTGAGCCCCATTAGGGAAATTTATATTGACTTCCTGTCCTATATTTACAATAGAAAGTAAATTGGAATAGGAAATGTTTCCAAAGTGAAGGGAAATCTCATCTTAAGGAGTTGTCACCAGAACCGGTGTCACCATTGAAAGATTTCTCTTTCCCATCACTTTTTTTGTCCCACTTGCAATGGTCTCCAGGACATAAAGAGAGGACAACCTCCCCAGTGGTGACACAGACAGCACTAAAAATGTGACACTTAGGCCCAGATTCACAAAGGACTTACAGCGGAATAACTCCACGTACGCCGTCGTAAATCCGAATGTGCGCCGTCGTATCTATTCGCCTGATTCTTAGAATCAGTTACGCATAAATTTTGCCTAGATACGAGCGGCGTAAGTCTCCTACGCCGTCGTATCTTGGGGTGCATATTTACGCTGGCCGCTAGGGGCGCTTCCGTATATTTCCGCGTCGAATATGCAAATGAGCTAGATACGCAGATTCACGAACGTACGTGCGCCCGGCGTATCAAGATACGTTGTTTGCGCCAGACGTCTGACCGGCGTAACGTTACCCCTCATAAAGCAGGGGTAAGTCATGTTAGGTATGGACGTCGGAAACGTCGAAACAGCGTTGTATTTTACGTTGTTTGCGTAAGTCGTCCGTGAATGGGGCTGGGCATAGGTTACGTTCACGTCGACTAAGCATTGAGCGGGCGTAATTTACTTTAAAAATTCGACGTGATACTGAGCATGCGCGCATGCGCCGTTCGTTAAGTGCGTCATTTACGCAGGGTCACGAATCATTTACATACAACACGCCCCCTACCAGCCTAGTTTGAATTAGGCGGGCTTACGCTGGCCCATTTACACTACGCCGTCGTAACTTAGAGCGAAAGTTCTTTGTGAATACGGGACCTGCCGCTCTAAGTTACGGCGGCGTAGTGTATCTGAGATAGGCGCTTCTTTGAGAATCTGGCCCTAACTCTTTCCAAAACTAAAAGAAAAGATTTGTCTTTAGATGTAATTTAAGTGTTCCATCTTTTTAAGGTCTAAAGCAGGGGTTCTGAGGATCCAAAATAGAGAAAAATGTTATCCTAGTGGCATCTAAAAAGAGAAATATTACCAAAATGTCCGCAAAGCCAATGGCCATGTTTTTACCATGTATTTTATTGCTAGTAAAGCTGAAAGAAGTAAATTCTTGAAATTCTTTGTTATATTTACTTTTTGACATTTTGACCTAGTGTCTGGGCCTCTTCACCTTACAGCCTTATCTGTGTTATTCTGTAATTCTTTCTACTGCTACCCCCACCTTGCACATGCTCTAGTCCACCATGAGAGTCTGTTCTATCAATAATAATTGGTAAATTTGTTTTACAAGGGGTCGTGGTGTCATGGGTGGGGATATGTATTACATTTTCATCCCCTAGCATTGAAGGGACTCTCAGACACATTAATTGCAATGTTTACAGTGGCGGTCAATTTTCTTGATAAGGGGACCTCAAGCGTGACCCCTGACATCACCGATGGGCAGCACAGAATATTCAGGGAATGCAATGCTATAAAAAGCTGTCAGAGACTGCAGACATGCAACAGAAGATCATTAATCACTTAAGCCCCAGACCAATATGCTGCTAAATGCCCAAAGGCGTTTTTACAATTCGGCACTGCGTCGCTTTAACAGACAATTGCGCGCTCGTGCGACGTGGCTCCCAAACAAAATTGACGCCATTTTTTCCCCACAAATAGAGCTTTCTTTTGGTGGTATTTTATCACTTCTGCGGTTTTTATTTTTTGCGCTATAAACAAAAATAGAGCGACAATTTTGAAAAAAATGCAATATTTTTTACTTTTTGCTGTAATAAATATCCCCCAAAAACATATATAAAAATTATTTTTTTCCTCAGTTTAGGCCGATACGTATTCTTCTACCTATTGTTGGTAAAAAAAATCTCAATAAGCGTTTATCGATTGGTTTGCACAAAATTTATAGCGTTTACAAAATAGGGGATATTTTTATTGCATTTTTATTAATTTTTTTTTTTTACTACTAATGACGGCGATCAGCGATTTTTTTCGTGACTGCGACATTATGGCGGACACTTCGGACAATTTTGACACATTTTTGGAACCATTGTAATTTTCACAGCAAAAAATGCATTTAAATTGCATTGTTTATTGTGAAAATGACAGTTGCAGTTTGGGAGTTAACCACAGGGGGCGCTGAACGTGTTAGGCTTCACCTAGTGTGTGTTTACAACAGTAGGGGGGTGTGGCTGTAGGTCTGACGTCATCGATTGTGTCTCCCCTATAAAGGGGATGACACGATCGATACGCCGCCACAGTGAAGCACGGGGAAGCCGTGTTTACATACGGCTCTCCCCATTCTTCAGCTCCGGGGAGCGATCGCGCCGTCGTCCCGGATCGCTCCCCGAGGGAATCCGCCCGCCGCACGCAGCAGGGGGGGGTCTCGATCGGACCCCCCACCCGCTAGAAGGCAAGGACGTATATATGCGTCCTTCTGCCTGTCCGTGCCATTGTGCGGACGTAAATAGTCGTTCGGCGGGCGTTAAGGGGTTAAAGACTGAGTGAGTGAATAACTTATATAGCGCTACAAATGCAAACTGAATCGCCTCAAGACGCTTGGTATCCATTTCCTTCTACTTAGCCTTCAGAAAAAGATGGGTCTTGAGTTTTTTCCTAAAGGCCTGGTGATTCACTTCCGTTCGGATATTAGTTGGTAATGCGTTCCACAGTCGAGGTCCTTGGACTGCAAATCTTCATTCTCCTTTGGTCTTGTAGCGGGCTTTGGGGATTTGTAGTAGATTTTGGTTAGTGGACCGAAGAACGCGATTGGGGTTGTGGTATTTTATTTTCTCGCATAAATATTGGCGGGTGGTTCCTTGTACACATTTGTGCATCAGGCAGAGGGCCTTGAATGCGACTCGGTACTTTATGGCCAGCCAATGGAGGAACTTAAGGGAGGGGGTAATTGATTCCCAGGTTTTTTTTCCTGTTACCAGTCGTGCCCAGGGCCGGATTCCAGACAAGGCCAACAAGGCCAGGCCTCGGGGCGGCAGTGGGTGCAGGGGCGGCACTGCAGCTGAGAGGAGAGGACACTTTCACTTCCCCCTGTCATGTCACGGATGGTGAGAGGAGAGAAAACAGAGGTAAGAGGAGGTGAGATGGCTCTCAATGTAATTTTCGGCAGCAGCAAAATCCCCCCCCCCCCCCCCGGCTCTCAATGTCATTGTCAGACCCACCAATGCTCAATGTCACCCCCCTGCTTCTCAATTTTTGGCAGCAGCACCCCCCCCGCCTCTCAATGTCATATTCGGCAGCAAAGTCCCTGGATAATGTTCCCCACTGTACTGCGCAGGCGGGGGGTGGCATTGAAGGACCCGGCCTTGGGGCGGCAAAGGGAGTAAATCCAGGCCTGGTCGTGCCGCCGTGTTCTGGAACGACTTGTAGACGGGCAATCTGGTATTTTGGGAGACCGAGGTAAAGGGAGTTAGCATAGTCGAGCCTGGAGTTGATTTTTGTTCCCACCACTACTGCGGTGTCTTTTTCCGGGATGAAGGGAACGAGTCTTCGTACCAGACGCAGAAGATGGTGGACTAAAAGCAAATATGCCATAGTAGTTGTTGGACGATGCAAATTTGCTATAGACATTGTTGGAGACTTTGTATATGCAATACGTGTTGTTGGAGACTTCTAATATGCTATAGTAGTTGCTGGAGGCTGTGAATATACAATATGAGTTGTTGAAGACTGCCAATATGCTATAAGATTTGTTGGAGACTTTGAATATGCAATAGGGGTTGTTGGAGATTGGGGACATGCTTCCAGGCTGGAGACACATTACATGAGACTGCTAGAGATCACTGTTATCACAGGGCAATAAGGAAACACAGAGAAATGTCTGCAGGGGCCCCAGGGGCTGCACAGAAAATCTCCCAGGTCACAGGTTGGGCACCAGAAGTGGTGCATTTTGGTTTTGTGCCACCCTAGGCAAGACTAATAGCCACCTCTTCCTCTTTAGGCTCTACTGCTTTCTATTAGAGCTCCACCTCCTCCTCTCTGTACCTTAAAAGTGGACAACGAGTACATATATTTTGCGGTTCCCCAAGCTGTCATTACTGAAGCCCCCAGTTCTCCTTGCTGGTAGTGGTGGTTGGGATCAGTGGCATCAGTGGTGGTGAGGGGGGCTGAGATATATAGCAGTGGTGTTGGTTGTGGTGGGGGGGATGGAATCAGTAAAAACATTCAGGAGCAACCACAATTGAAAGCACTGATCGGGACAGTCTTGAAAGGACAAACAGTCAAATAATTAAAACGTTCAATGAGATAAAAGCATGTGTCGATTTAATAATAATATATGATTGGATGAAAAATTATCTAGACATCTCCTTGCATAGGTGGAACAACTGCAAAGCATGCTCCTCATTGTGGCAGTACCCTAAGCAACAGTCGGCGGTGGACTGGCTTGGTGGGGCAGTGCTGCAATGGCCAAACCTTCATGTGTTCCTAGATGTCACTAGGAAGAGGGAAGCCAGCGTGTGCAGAGCCGGATGGACAGTGTGGAGCCTCGGTGGGATCCCCAATGATGTGTGGCGGAATGATGCGGCAGCCAGGAAGCAAAGAGGGAGAACCGAGAGGCAGCCACCGACCGGAGCCGGTGGATGGGAACACCCGGACGTGACTTCATACGCGTATCGGGGCATGGCTCTTCTTCTGCCTGCGGGTGGCACTGACCCCCCCCCCCCCCCCCCCGAAAAATGCTACTCAAGGCAAAAGCCCTGTTTGCCTCGTGGTATAATCGCCCCTGAGCACCAGGGGCCGGATTCAGATAGGTTAGCGGATCTTTAGATACGCGTAACCTATCTGATTTACGATCCGCCGGCGGAAGTTTTTGAGGCAAGTGCTTAATTCAAAAAGCACTTACCTCAAAACTTGCGGCGGCGTATCGTAAATCCTCCGGGGGAATTCAAATTCCGCGGCTAGGGGGCGTCTACAATTTAAATCAGGCGCGTCCCCGCGCCGATCAAACAGCGCATGCGCCGTCTGCAAATTTTCCCAGCGTGCATTGCTCCAAATGACATCGCTAGGACGTCATTGGTTTGGGCGTGAGCGTAAATTGCGTCCAGCTGTTTTCTGAATCGACTTACGCAAACGACGTAAAAATTCGAAACTCGGTGCGGGAACGACGGCCATACTTAACATAGGATACCCCTCACATAGCAGGGGTAACTATACGCCGGAAAAAGCCGAACGCAAGCGGCGTAAAAAAAAAGCGTTGCGCGCATTCGTTTCTGAATCGGCGGAAATCCTCATTTGCATATTAGTCGCGTGTAAAAAACAAAACGCCACCTAGCAGCCGGCCTGGAATTGCAGTCTAAGATCCGACGGTGTAAGTCACTTACACCTGTCAGATCTTAGGGAGATCTATGCGGAACCTGATTCTATGAATCAGGCGCATAGATCCGACCGACGGAACTCAGAGATACGACGGCGTATCAGGAGATACGCCGTCGTATCTCTATCTGAATCCGGGCCCAGGAGTTTATCAGCTACGTCCCACACCATAGCAGTTTACATGCACCTATGTCTAAGTACAGATCAGACTGGGGTTCTCAGTCACCCTGTGCCCCTATTAGAGACCCAGGGTGACTGAGAACCCCAGTCTGATCTGTACTAATCAAACTCATTGTACAACCACACTGGAATGTTGTGTATATACAGTATATTATATATATACTGTATATATGGTATATTGTCTCATACTATGGTGTGCTCTGGTTTGGGTCGTTTTGGGTGTGGCTGTATTCCATTGTTCTATTGTGTCTGTCTGACTTGGGTATTATGGGATGTATATGTAGATTTGCTGTGGGAGGGGAGGGGGCGAATTCCTCCAACAGCTCTCCCTGCTGATTGGACAGTCTACTGAGGAGAAGTATGAATATCTCTGTGTACTTGTGTGTATGGCCTCTAACACCCAGCAAGGCTAAATTTAGGATAGGGTAAGGTGGTTGTAGCACACACAAACTCCAATACCAATGGTAGTAAAAGAAGAATATATGGATGGTACCTTTTCCAAACAACTATTCATTTAAATGATTTTAAAGTGGTAGTAAAGTCTGTAATAAAAAAAAGTCCACCTGCAAGTTAATTATGTTATTATGTTCTAGTATGTAGAGGTTGACCGATATGGGTTTTTCTCTGGCCGATGCCGATATTTAGAAATCTGGGCGGCCGATGGTCGATATATGATGCCGATTTTTGGTGGCACTAATTGGCACTGGAAGATGGCACTAGCAGAAGGCACTTATTGGCACTGGCAGGTTGCACTGGATGGCACTGAAAGATGGTACTAGCAGATGGCACTGATTGGCAGGTGGCACTTATTGGCACTGGCAGGTGGCACTAATTGACACTGGCAGGTGGCACTGATTGGCAGATGGCACTAACAGGTGACACTGGCAAGTGGCACTGGTTGCCACTGACTGGCAGGTGGCACTAATTGGCACTGGCAGGTGGTACTGGGTGGCAATTGTTAGCACTGGTTGGCATTGGCAGGTGGAACTGATAGCTTTAGTTGGCACTGGTAGGTGGACTGGATCGCACTAGCAGGTGGCACTGGATGGAAGGTGGCACTAATTGGCACTGGATGGTGGCACTGGTATTGGTGCTGGCAGGTGGCATTGGCAGATGGCACTGGATGGAAGGTGGCACTAATTGCCACCTATATGGTGGCACTGGTATTGCCACTGGCAGATGCACTGGATGGCAAGTGGCACTAATTGGCACTAGCAGGTGGCACTGGTGCAAACAAAAATGGTGTCACCCCCCTCAGTACAGACCCCCTCTCCCTCCAGTATAGACCCCCCCTGCTACAGACACCAAAGAGCGGTGTGTGTCCCACGAGCGCGGCCCCTCCTCCTCTGTGGGCGTAAACAGAGAGGAGGGCCGCCGCGCTGGTTGTACCAAGATGGCCGCGGCTCCGGAGCTAGGCCGAAGCCGCGGTTTTACCTAATGCTGTGAACGCGGCGGCAATCCGCGGATCCGCGGTTTTGCCGCCGCGGTCACAGCATCAGGAAAGGCCGCGGCTTCGGCCTAGCTCCGGATCCGTGGCACCGCTAGCGGCCATGTAAAATATCGGCCTAATTTGGATAAAAATAGGCCAATGCCGATTTCTCCATAACGGCCAAATATCGGCCGATATATCGGCCTGCCGATATATCGGTCAACCTCTAGTAGTATGCACTGCATGTAAGCGAAGCCCTCCAACGGTGTGCTGTCACCGCTGATGGCGCTGATCCATCTTCACCCAGTCTTTCTTCCGGGTTTGCGGGCTCCAGCTGTATAAATGGCCGAGCTGCAATGACATTACAACCGTTGCGTGGAGCTCAGAAGGAACATAACGGGTATGCCGTTCCTTCAGAGCGCATGCGCCGGTGACGTCACTGGCTGCATCCTGTGTAAATATCTCCTACACAGAGCATGTTTATAAGATATTTACTGAACCTACAGGTAAACCTTATTATTACCTGTAGGTATAAGATAAATATTGGACTTTACTACTAATTTAAGTATAGAAGCTTTGCAGATCAACTTTTCAGGCAGTAAAAAGTAGTTTAACAACAAGTACAGGTGCTGCAGGTTCAGCTTACAGATCTTGAACATTTACAGAACAATGACATAAATCAAAGACTGCCTCACTTAGGCTCCAATTCCCATTATGTATTGAGCTATTAGTCATGATCCTTCAGAATGGAATTTTCTAAGCAATAAGACTCCCCAGTGAAGGGGAAGCTCTGAAATTGTAGAACTTTCTGTCGGCAGCTCACCTCGCCAACTACATTTCCAGGGTATTTCTAGTTCCAGGCTCCCTAAAGCCCTGTACACACGATCGTTCGTCTGATGAAAACGGATCGATGGACCGTTTTCATCAGACGAACCGATCGTGTGTGGGCCCCAACGTTTTTTTATCCATCGGTGAAAAAAAATAGAACCTGTTTTAATTTTTCTTATGGTTAAAAAAACGATAGAAAAAAATGATCATCTGTGGGGAAATCCATCGGTCAAAAATCCACGCACGCTCAGAATCAAGTCGACGCATGCTCGGAAGCATTGAACTTCATTTTTCTCAGCACGTCGTTGTGTTTTACGTCACCGCGTTGGACACGATCCCACTAGCGGCTGAATAGCGGCGCGAAATTGGCGGTAAAGAGCGGCTAAAAATAGCGGCGCTTTACCGCCGATGGTGCCCACAAACTAGGGTGGAAAAATTAATAAATCTGGGTAATCTCCTAAATAAAGCTGATGTTTCCTAAGGCTGTAGGTTCTGGTGTGTGGTAGCTGTATGTAATTATACGCTCCGTCTTTAAAGATCTCCATAGCTGGGGGCTACTGCTGATTGACACGTTAGCCGGTTGATGTGGGTGTTGGCTGCAGCTTGAGATATCTGCTCAGAGTACGCCGTATCTTGTTAGAAGATTCAGCTTTGGTTTATTTTTGTATCCTGCAAGTTACATTTCATACAGACATGCAATAAATATCTATCATTCAAATGATTCACAAATACCAGGAAAAAGGCTTGATTTGAAATGATCACTCAGCCATAGGGCCTGGGACAATATAGATGAACCCATCCCTTGTCAGACACAGGACATAGGTGCGCGCGGTCTATTGTATTAGGGTGTACACCCCAAAGCTCAAACACACATGCGTGTGTGTATATGTGTGTCTATATGTATATATATATATATCTACATTATATTACCAAAAGTATTGGGACACCTGCCTTTACACTCAAATGAACTTTAATGGCATCCCAGTCTTAGTCCGTAGGGTTCAATATTGAGTTGGCCCCCCTTTGCAGCTATAACAGCTTCAACTCTTCTGGGAAGGCCGTCCACAAGGTTTAGGAGTGTGTCTATGGGAATGTTTGACCATTCTTCCAGAAGACCATTTGTGAGGTCAGACGCTGCTGCTCGAATAGTGGCGTCGGGACCCGATGGACAGATCAGACTCGGACGGCCGACATCGTGGGCTCCCTGGACAGTCTAGGCCACGTACACACGATCGGTCAAAACCGATAAAAAAGGACTGAAGGACCGTTTCATCGGTCCAAACCAATCTGTGGGCCCCATCGGTCAGTTAACCTTCGGTCAAAAAAATTAGAACTTGCTTTAAAATTTAACCAATGGACGCCTAACCGATAGGTCAAAACCGATCGTTAGTAGGCACGAGCATCGGTTAAAAATCCATGCATGCTCAGAATCAATTCGACGCATGCTTGGAAGCATTGAACTTCGTTTTTTTTTTCAGCACGTCGTTGTGTTTTACATCACCGCGTTCTGACACGATCGGTTATTTAACCTATGGTGTGTAGGCACATCAGACCATCAGTCAGCTTCATCGGTTAAACTATGACAACGATCCTTTGGACCGTTCCCATCGGATGGACTAATCGTGTGTACGCAGCCTTAGGCCTCGTACAGACGAGAGGATATCCGCTGGAAACGGTCCGCCGGACCGTTTCCAGCGGATAAATCCTCTGGCGGATTTGGATCTGATGGCTGTACACACCATCAGATCGAAATCCCAGCGGAATACATCCACGGTGACGTGGCCGCGCCGTCGCCGCGACGATGACGCGGCGACGTGCGCGACCCTGGAAGGTAAATACTTCCACGCATGCGTCGAATCATTACGACGCATGCGAGGGATGGGAGCGGACGGACTGATCCGGTGAGTCTGTACAGACGACCGGATCAGTCCGCTGGACTGGATTCCAGCGGATAGATTTCTTAGCATGCTAAGAAATTTTTATCCGCTGGGAATCCGTCGGCTGGATTTTTATCCGCCGGGAAATGTCCGCTCGGACGTACACACCACCGGATCTATCTGCTGGAACTGATCCGCGGATCAATCCCAGCGGATAGATCCGGTCGTGTGTACGGGGCCTTAGTGTCCTTTTTCAAAAGTCAGCAGCTACAGTGTTTGTAGCTGCTGACTTTAAAAAATTCATTCAGCTGGAGCACCACTTTATGAACTACAGTATGAGTCCTTCTGCCAAGGTGGTAGATGGGACTTGTAGTTTTTTCAGTAACAGATCTCTGTAAATGATTGGCACAAAAGTGCCAATTTCTAATCTGACTGGATTTGGCAAGGAGCAGAACCTCCAAGGTTCTGGTGGACTGTGAACTAAATACGGGTGGACCATGTAACATGGACAGAAAGGTGGACAATCCAACTTGCCACAATACCTATCATTTTTTAGGTTTGATTGCTTTTGTGATGACAATCAGGATGTCATGATATGAAGAGTGGTGTGGGCATAGGCTTTCCCACAGGGTGTGCCACGTGTGCCTGGTCACACCCTAATCACCCAATTTGATGCAGATTCCTCGTTTAGACCTAATGGGGCTCCTAAACAAATTGTAATTAAATAATTTTTTTTTATAAAAAATAATAAAATAAATAAAAAATATAATAAAACTACTGACACCATCCACTGCCTTGCCAACACCATTCTCTGCCCTATTGACACCGTCCATTGCTCTACTGACGCTGTCAATTTGTATATACATGGACACACATACACACATGTGTTTGAGCTTTGGGGTGAACACCCTAATGCAATAGGCTGCACACACCCAGAGGCAGCTCTTTAATTAGGCGGTCGCCTAAGGCCTCACACTTACAGGGGCCTCACGGCCGCCTAACTTACCCAATGCATTACCCCAGTTTTGAGGGACAGGGGACCTTAACGTTGCTGTACTCAGGCAGCGTTAAGAGCCCTGACTCAGGAGCTGGGCCGCCAGTGTCCCTAACAACCAGTGACACCACCCCTTGTGACGTCAGTGACCCAGCATGCCCTCGGTCAATGACGTCACAAAGGGGCAGGTTCAGGAGGTGACATCACCGGGTGGACCCCGCTCCTTAGTTATTAAAGAGCAAGATCTGGGGGCCACCTTGTTAAAGGGGGCTTCCAGATTCCGATTAGCCCCCTGCCCGCAGACCCCCACAACCACTTGCCAGGGTTGTGGGGAAGAGGCTCTTGTCCTTGAATTATTTTTCCCATCATGGGTGTGAGTGGGGCCCCATGTCAAGTTTTGCCTAAGGCCTCACAAAGCCTAGAGCCGCCTCTGACACCTATGGGATTTTGTTAATGGATTATTATTGTTTTAATACATTTAAATGGTTTTAATAAATACAGTAAAACCTTGGTTTACGAACAAAATTCGTTCCAGAAACATGCTTGTAATCCAAAGCACTTGTATGTCAAAGCATTTTTTTACAGGGTATAAAGGAGAAGAGAGGCACCTATAATGTAGCAATAAGTTGCTAAATGTTGTACCTTCATTAAATGTAACCATATTGCTACACTTAGAGGCTCCTCTCTTCTTTTTTATACTCAGTTGTGACATGACGCTACTCTTATATCAAGACATCGCTTGTATATCAAGGCAACATGTATTAAAACATTTTGCTTGTCTTGCAAAACGCTCTCAAACCAAGTTACTCTCAAACCAAGGTTTTACTGTATTACACTAAGGAGTGCCTGTGCTGTTTTTTCTTTCTTCTTGGCACCATAGATGGAGTGCCCTCTCCTGGTTACTCGGCAGCATCACTCGCATAGTTAGAGTACTTGGTCCCTCTTTAGTTTTGGGCTACCCATGGTTTTTCCTAATGTATCCCCATTGTCCTAAACAGGGGCTACTATGTCAATTTCGTTTTTGACTGGGCTGTAGATAGCGCAGACTAATTGTATAGTTTTTCACTTGGATTTTCTTAAGCTTATGTTGGATTCTGATTTCTCACTGTCGCCAGTAGATGTCACTGATATCACTGGTCATAGTATGAGACTTCACTTTTTTTAGCACAAAAGCGCCTGAAAAGCCCATCGGTGTGAAAGGGGTCTAAGAAAGAACTCCACTTTGATGGATCCAAGTGACTAGAGATTGCCTAGTGGGCAGGGAGCTTCCTGTTTCGGGGTCTCTGTGCTCACTTTGGGGTCTACAGAGAACCAATACTTGTAGGTAGATTCAGAAAGAGTTAGGCCGGCTTATCAGTAGATAAGCCGACCTAACTCGGAATCTACGCCGACTTATGTTTAAGCGTATGCTCAATCAGAGATACACTTAAACATATCTAAGATACGACGGCTTGCGCCGTCCTATCTTAGGTTGCAATATTTCGGATGGCCGCTAGGTGGCGCTTCCATTGCAGTCGGCGTAGAATATGTAAATTAGTAGATACGCCGATTCACGAACATACGCCCGGCCGACGCAGTACTTTTACGCCATTTACGTTAGAGATAGGCCGCCTAAAGTTAGAGCTAGGCCCTAGTTGGAATAGTAATGTTAAGTATGGCCGCCGTTCCCGCGTCGAAATTCAAAATTGTTACGTCGTTTGCGCAAGTCGTCCGTGAATCGGGATTTACGTAGTTTACGTCCACGTCGAAATCAATAGGCCCGTGCGGCGTACTTAGCCGCAATGCACACTGGGAAATGTAGGCGCCCGGCGCATGCGCAGTAACAGAAAAACGTCAAAAACGTAAGGTCAAGCCTTATTACCATTAAACACGCCCCCCTAACACACATTTGAATTCGGCGCCCTTACGCCCGTCCGCTTTAGGCTACGCCGCCGTATATTAGCAGGCAAGTACATTGAGAATCATTACTTGCCTAGCTAACTTACGGCGGCGTAGCCTAAACACGCTAAGCTACGCCGCCGTAACTTTATTCCATTCTACCTGAATCTACCTAACTGTGACCAAAGGTATTGCACTTTCCTTATTTTCTCTGCGCTCTTTTCTTCAGTCAACGACCCATGTGTGTTCGGCAGTTATGGGTTACAGCAAGCGGTCGGAATGTTTCTCTGACATCAGTATATACAGAGGAGAAGTGTAATGAGGTTTCTGTGCTCAGCCAGGATAGAGCCAGTTATACTGTCAGTCCAAGACAAACCCAAACACGGCTCAGGAAAAATTAGGCCTGAGACTCACCAACGCTTCATCCTACAGAACGTCTCGGATTTCCTGTGGCGTGCAGCTCTGCGAAATCATTTATCAAAGTCATCCGTGGCTTTGCTCCCTCCAGCTCTGTGCTCTCACCTATAGAGAGGAAATACTGCAAAGGACCCTCTCCATTGTCTGCATTGTACTCACTAATAGGCTTTGGCACCAAAATCCCAACGTTGAGGAAACCCAACACTCCTGCCTTTATACGGAGAGAAACTCGTAACACTCACAGGATATATATATATATATATATATATATATATATATATATATATATATATATATATATGTATATATACAGTACAGACCAAAAGTTTGGACACACCTTCTCATTCAAAGAGTTTTCTTTATTTTCATGACTATGAAAATTGTAAATTCACACTGAAGGCATCAAAACTATGAATGAACACATGTGGAATTATACATAACAAAAAAGTGTGAAACAACTGAAAATATATTTCATATTCTAGGTTCTTCAAAGTAGCCACCTTTTGCTTTGATTACTGCTTGGCACACTCTTGGCATTCTCTTGATGAGCTTCAGGAGGTAGTCACCTGGCGCAGCACCCCATCACTCTCCTTCTTGGTCAAATAGCCCTTACACAGCCTGGAGGTGTGTTTGGGGTCATTGTCCTGTTGAAAAATAAATGATGGTCCAACTAAACGCAAACCGGATGGAATAGCATGCCGCTGCAAGATGCTGTGGTAGCCACGCTGGTTCAGTATGCCTTCAATTTTGAATAAATCCCCAACAGTGTCACCAGCAAAGCACCCCCACACCATCACACCTCCTCCTCCATGCTTCACGGTGGGAACCAGGCATGTAGAGTCCATCCGTTCACCTTTTCTGCGTCGCACAAAGACACAGGGTTGGAACCAAAGATCTCAAGTTTGGACTCATCAGACCAAAGCACAGATTTCCACTGGTCTAATGTCCATTCCTTGTGTTCTTTACCCCAAACAAGTCTCTTCTGCTTGTTGCCTTTCTTTAGCAGTGGTTTCCTAGCAGATATTCTACCATGAAGGCCTGATTCACACAGTCTCCTCTTACCAGTTCTAGAGATGTGTCTGCTGCAAAAGGAAGCATTGAACTTCATTTTTTTCAGCACGTCGTTGTGTTTTACGTCACCGCGTTCTGACACGATCGTTTTTTTAACCAATGGTGTGTAGGCGCGACGGACCATCAGTCAGCTTCATCGGTTAACCTATGACAACGGTCCTTCAGACCATTCTCATCGGATGGACTGATCGTGTGTACGAGGCTTAGCAAACCTCTGAGGGCTTCACAGAACAGCTGTATTTATACTGAGATTAAATTACACACAGGTGAACTCTATTTACTAATTAGGTGACTTGTGAAGTTCAATTGGTTCCACTATATTTTAGCTAGGGATATCGGAGTAAGGGGGGCTGAATACAAATGTACCCCCCACACTTTTCACATATTTATTTGTAAAAAAAAAACTGAAAACCATTTCTCATTTTCCTTCCGCTTCACAATTATGTGCCACTTTGTGTTGGTCTATCACAGGGGTCCCCAAACATTCTAAATAAGGGGCCAGTTTATTGTCCTTTAGACTCTTGGAGGGCCGGACTTTGGCCAGCGGGAGTGAAAATGTTCCTGGCATCAGTGAGAGTAAACATCTGGTATTAGGGGGAGGAATAGTGCCCCATTGTTGGTATCATAGGGGGGAATAGTGCCCCATTAGTGGTGTCAGTGGGAGAAATGGTGCTCCATTGTTGGTATCAGATGGCAGATTAGTGTCTTGTATCATTGAGAGAGATAGTGCTCCAAGGGCAGGATAAAGGCAAGAAAAGGGCCGCATCCGGCCCTTGGGCCGCAGTTTGGAGACCACTGGTCTATCACATGAAATCCCAATAAAATACATTTATGTTTTTGGTTGAAACATGACAAAATGTGGAAAATTTCATGGGTTATGAATTTTTTCAAGGCATTGTATACCAAGGATGGCACATTCCTTTTTATAATATTTATTCTTAGATCAATTTACTGTTTTACACTAATGTCTCTTGAGCTATATTAATTATTGGGAAGGGTTCCCCTGAGCCCTATAGTGGAGTTCCACCCAGGAAAAAAACATTTGCCCAAAAATCATTAAAAAAAAATGAAAAAAAAATGTGAATTTCTTTTTTTATACTCGAAATACCTGTTGCTATGCGGAAGTTCGTAATCTGCCTCTTCCGTAGCCGCGGTCTGTCTTCTTCTTCATCTTCTCCTAGTGAATGGGGCACGCTGCTTTCTGGGAACTGTGTGTGTTCTCAGAGAGCAGCCGCCCATTCACAAGTCGGCGCGAGACTCGCGCATGCGCAATAGGAAATGGGCAGTGAAGCCTTAAGGCTTTACTGCCTGTTTCCCCTAGTGTGAATGGCGGCGCGGGACCTGCATCGATCGTGGGATCGGCATCGGGGGGGGCCATCAGCGCGGGCAAGTAGGACAGGTAAGTGTCCTTATTATAAGTCAGCAGCTACACTGTTAGGGAGCTGTGTGTGTAAACACACAGCTCCCGGTCCTGTCAGGAGGAGAAATGCTAATCCTCTGTTCATACAATGTATGAACAGAAGATCAGTGATTTCCCCTAGTGAGGCCACCCCCCCCCACAGTAAGAACACACCCAGGGACATACTTAACCCCTTCCCTGCCCCCTAGTGTTAACCCCTTCACTGCCAGTGGCATTTTTATAGTAATCCAATGCATTTTTATAGCACTGCTCGCTATAAAAATGCCAATGGTCCCAAAAATGTGTCAAAAGTGTCCGAAGTGTCCGCCATAATGTCGCAGTACCGAAAAAAAACGCTGATCGCCGCCATTACTAATAAACAAAAAATATTAATAAAAATGCGATAAAAATACCCCCTATTTTGTAAACGCTATAACTTTTGCGCAAACCAATCAATAAACGCTTATTGCGATTTTTTTGTTTTACGAAAAATATGTTGAAGAATACGTATTGACCTAAACTGAGGAAAAAAAATTTTTTTTATATACTTTTGGGGGATATTTATTACAGCAAAAGGTAAAAAATATTTATTTTTTTCAAAATTGTTGCTCTATTTTTGTTTATAGCGCAAAAACTAAAAGCTGCAGAGGTGATCAAATACCACCAAAATAAAGCTCTATTTGTGGGGAAAAAAGGACGCCAATTTTGTTTGGGAGCCACGTCGCACGACCGCGCAATTGTCAGTTAAAGCGACGCAGTGCCGAATCGCAAAAAGTACTAACGGTCCGGGGGTTAAGTGGTTAAAAACAATCGTGTGTGGGCTTCAGAGCATTTTTCACGATCTAAAAAATGGCCATTAAAATTTTTGAACATTAACCACTTGCTTACTGGGCACATATACCCCCCTCCTGCCCAGGTAAAATTTCAGCTTCCGGCACTGCGTCGCTTTAACTGACAATTGCGCAGTTGTGCGACGTGGCTCCCAAACAAAATTGATGTTCTTTTTCCCCACAAGTAGAGCTTTCTTTTGGTGGTATTTGATCACCTCTGTGGTTTTTATTTTTTGCGCTATAAACAAAAATATAGCGACAATTTTGGAAAATAATTCAATATTTTTTACTTGTTGCTATAATAAATAGGCCATTTTTTTAAAAAAAAACTAGGGCTGTTACTGATTAAAATTTTCGTGTTCGATTAATCGATTTTTTTTAATCGATTAATCGACTAATTTCGATTAATTATAACGCACATAGAGATCCAACTACCGTACTTTTAGCTGATCTCCTTGCATTGCAACTCTGCATTAGTCAGTGGTAAATGTGGTATACACTATATACAATCACCCGTCACTAGTTAGTTTCCACAATCCATGACTTAACTTCACAGTTCACACAAATATGTTTTGAATTCAAATTGTAGCACTGACGCAAGTAATTTTTTCTTATTAAACTTTAAGAAAAATTTAGAAAGTTAGTTTAACTTTAATTATAAAACGTATCTAGTATATTGACGGTCAGTCACTTTATAGTAGGCAAGTAGGCATCACTTTAGCCAATCACACAGACATAACCTGAGTTTTTACATTTTCTGGAAGCAGACATGATCACATTTTATTGACAATATACCCTGAAGAACTGAACAGTCTTCGATACACAAAGAATTGTCTGCACAAAACTGCTTAGGACAGGAAAACAATGGTTATTTTTGCCCCCTTCCCCTGATGCATCCTCCTGCTCCACAGATGCAAAGGTACCAATGGGTGCAGTTTGCTCGCATCCAGCAGGGTAAGTCTCACTGTCCAGGCTGTCCGGTGACGTCAAGAATTTTGATCGATCAAAAAAATTAAAGATTAATCGAGGAATTAATCTTTAATTTCCCCAGCCATAAAAAAAACATTTTTTTTTCTCAGTCTAGGCCGATACGTATTCTTCTACATATTTTTGGTGTCCTCTCTCCCTGACAGGACGTGGATCTATGTGTTTACACACACAGATCCACGTCTTTGTCTGTGTAACCGGCGATTGCGGGTGCCTGGAGGACATTGCGGCCGCCAGGCACGCGCACCGGCGTCTCAGTGATGCGGCGGGCACACACGCGCGCGCGCGCCCCCCAGTGGCTGGAGGCCGTATATAGATGGCCTCCCGGCAATTGGGATCCACACTGCGTATTTTTTACGTCGTCAAAGCCATTTTTTACAACCTTAACCACTTGCTGCCGGCCGTACAACTTTGTACGGCCGGCAGCAAGTGGTTAAGGTTGTAAAAAATGGTCGTGTGTGGGCTTTGACAACGTGAAAAATACGTGCATGCTCAGAAGCAAGTTATGAGACAGGAGTGCTCGTTCTGGTAAAACTAGCGTTCGGAATGGAGTAAGCAAATTCATCACGCTGTAACAGACAGAAAAGCGCAAATCGTCTTTTACTAACACAAAATCAGCTAAAGCAGCCCAAAGGGTGGCGCCATCCGAATGGAACTTCCCCTTTATAGTGCCGTTGTACGTGTTGTACATCACCGCGCTTTGCTAGAGCATTTTTTTTCACGATCGTGTGTAGGCAAGGCCGTTTTAATGATCGGGTTGAACATTTTTTTTTTATAGACCCTTAAAAACGTAATTTTTTAGAACCCGAAAAACGGTCGTATGTATGCGGCATAAGTCAATTCAAATCAACGGTAGAAGGACAAATATTAAAATGTTCCCAGTCTCTTTGCTCTAAAACGAAGTCTACATAAGTGCAGAGCGCCAGATTCAACAATGACTACATCCAGACTTTTCCACATGAGGTGATCGCTCCACCAATATTTTTTAGGCTGCTTTTTTTTTTTTTTAAAGTCACATGCCTAACATTCTAACATTCAGCCAAACAGTCATCCTTGAAAGGTGCATTCCTGTCAAACTGGAATATTTAGCATCAATATATAGAGAAGGGACGCAGCCTCCCAGCACTTTTGTCTGCAGGCTAATATGAATACTATTGATGTTGTCTAAATGTGCAATGCTCTTAAAGTGGCCCTGACAGGGTACTTAAAATAGGAAGGTCCCTGCAATAGAAAAGCTTTTTTCCCTCCGTATATGTGGCCCGTGTCTCCCATCTCCCCCCTGTTTAACCACTTCAGCCCGGACCATTTGGTTGTCCAAAGACCAGAGCACTTTTTGTGATTCGGCACTGCTTTGCGTTAACTGACAATTGCGCGGTCATTCGACGTTGCTCCCAAACAAAATTAACGTTCTTTTTTTCCCACAAATAGAGCTTTCTTTTGGTGGTATTTGATCACCTCTGCAGTTTTTATTTTTTGCTCTATAAACAAAAATAGAGCGACAATTTTGAAAAAAAAAAAGCAATATTTTTTACTTTTTGCGATAATAAATATCCCCCAAAAATATCTAAAAAATATTTTTTCTCAGTTTAGGCCGATACGTATTCTTCTACAAATTTTTGGCAAAAAGATCGCAATAAGCGGTTATTGATTGGTTTGCGCAAAAGTTATAGCATCTAAAAAATAGGGAATAGTTGTATGGCATTTTTTTTTTTACTAGTAATGGCAGCGATCTGCAATTTTTATTGTGACTGCGACATTATGGTGGACATATCGGACACTTTTGGCGCTATTTTGGGAACATTCACATTTACACAGCGATCAGTGCTATAAAAATGCACCGATTACTGTGTAAATGTGACTGGCAGTGAAGGGGTTAACCACTAGGGGGCTAGGAAGGGGTTAATATGTTCCCTGGGAGTGATTTCTAACTGTAGGGGCAGGGGGAACATTTTTCCTAATGACCACCAATATAAGCAACATTCTTCCCAATTACCACCAATATAACGAGCATTCTTCCCACTGACCACATTGTACTTACCATCAGTGTAATGCCGCACACCCACTATCAGAATTTCCGACAACAAATGTTCGATGGGAGTTTGTCGTCGGAAATTCCGACCGTGTGTAGGCTTCATCAGACATTTGCTGTCTGCATTTCCGACAACAAAAATTTGAGAGCTGTTTCTCAAATTTTCCGACAACAAAATCCACTCTCGTAAATTCCGAGCGTGTGGACAATTCCGATGCACAAAATTCCATACATGCTCTGAATCAAGTACAAGACGGAAGCGCTCTGTCTGGTAAAACTAGCGTTCGTAATGGAGATAGCACATTTGTCACGCTGTAACAGACTGAATAGCACGGGGCTGAGAAACGCGAATCGTCTCTCACCAAACTTCTACTAACATGAGATTAGCAGAAGGAGCCCAAAAAGAGGCGCACTTGGTATTAAACTTCCCTTTTATAGTGCTGTCGTACGTGACCGCCTTCTTCTTGCCGATCAGAATTTCCAACAACATTTGTGCGATCCGCGGTTTTGTTGTCGCAATGTCCGATCGTGTGTACGCGGCATAAGGGTTCACTAGTGTAAGGATGACTCTAATTTTCAATGTTTGCATTCTCTAGCCATTATTGTCTATTGTTTCATATTAATATACTTACTACCCTCTACCAGAGATCACCTGAATTCGGACAATTGCAGCGTTCTATCAGCATGAGGTAATGAAGTTGACATCGTAGCAACTGGCAGATTTTAAATGACCTATGCTATTACTCCCCAACTTTCTGACCCAGTAGGCAGTCTACAACGAAGGTATAGGGCTATGGGCTAGTTCACATTAGCATGCACCATTAAATGAATTGCGGGCTAGTGTCTTTGTGTGGTGTGGTGGTGCGATGCAAAATTCAGGAAAGTGCTCTTTGCCGTTCAAGCCAGGGATTTTCCCCATCAGTCCCCACAAACCATTCCAAATCATAAAAGTGTAGCCAGGTGCTTGGCTAGAGACAAAGAGTGATTTTGGACACTGTGCTGCATTGCTTTCTGTGCACCCAATGGACTTCAGCTGAATTAGATAACACCACCTCGCCTCCATCCACCAGGGAGAGCTAACAAGCTAAAGGAGCTTAAGAGACATGATGATGGGCAGCATTGAATCATGGGAGATATAGGGCAGGGCAAGGATCATGCTATGGGAGTCAATGGACTATAGAAATACAATTCCCAATATGAGCTGGGTATAAATAGAGACAGCTGTATTTTCACAGGATGAATACCAAGGAACTTTCCCTTATTGCTGCGAGGAGACAGAGGTGTGCACATTGCTGCTCCTGTGTGCACATCAACATGCTACAAGCCTGTGGCCATGTGCTGAGGAGTGAAGTCTCTCCAGGCAGGATTCGTGGTCTGACTCGGTTTAAGATCGTATCTGCTTGGCAAATTCTGGAACTGCACATGCCCAGTTCTGATCCGAGCTGGTCACCACCATTTTCTACTTGCACTTTTCTCCTGCTGCGGACTTTTACGGGCAGGAGAAAAGTGCCCTGTTTTTACAGGTTGCCCATAAATCTAAGCAGACCCATGTGCATGAAGTGCTATGATTGGAAGCCTCAGCCCGGATTCCAGCCAGGCCACATACCCAGCGCATTTCGCTCCGCCTCTTGGAGCTTTATCATTAAATTAATTCAAAAGAGTGGTTACATACAAGCAGAGCCTCTGACCGAGCCTCGGCACAGGCGGTTTGAGTCCAGGGAAACCAAATCCAGGTGCATACACCCTGGATGCTTCACAGAATGAGTATGGCCCATAGCCCAGAGTTGTGCCATGTCCAGATCTGCGAGACTCATGGACCACAAAAGCAAGGAAGGGGGCACAACTGCACACAGGCCCACCACGTTCAAAAAACACCACGAATAAAGGTACTTAAGGCTAAGTTTACACTTGTGACAGACCTTTCTTCTCAGAGGCCTTTGACAGGCAGTACAGGGGATATCATTTACATGTACAAAAGTGTCCATTTGCCTTTGCAGCTCAACCGCCTATTTTTACGCCACTTCTTAACCATAAGAGTAAATGAGTCCTTAGCCATCAATTGGGTTCTAGTCTATTGAGTTGTATCTTTATTATGGTGCCTTGCCATCCACTTACCTTCAGATTCTTGAATTAGTCCATACAGGACTGGTTCTCTTTCTCTCCCTTTCCTTTCCCCTTCTTATTACCAGAGTTTTCCTCTTGTTCCAAAACTTCTTGGCACTCATGTCGTAAGGCAATTGTCTTATTACTTTCCTGGAAGTCGATCCAGTGCTTTAACTGCACTCACTTCATTTCAAAGTGTTTCTCCAGCACTGCCAGACACATCCGCCAAACCAGTCAAAATGTTATCTGCATATTAGCGACTTACTAGAAGGAAAATTCACTGTTGCATTTTAACGCATGCGCCACAATGCACAAAAATGTGCTAAAACATGCTAAAGTGCATGTGTTTAATCCTGCCTCCCCCCCCAAAAAAAATAAAAACAAAAATAAAACTCCTAAGTAGGTGCTAGGATTAGTGCAATATATTTTTTAGTTTCTCTGCTTAACAGAGAGACAGCTAGGTACATTTATTTGCCGTCCGCTCAACATAGAGCTGTGATTGGCTAGTGTTGCCTGCTACGTGCTCTGGTGCTGCTCATGCTGTCTTGAAGTTTCACACTGTCCTAGCAGCTATGGAAAGTGTCGGATAATAGAAACCATGCAGAAGGGAGCATGAATATTCATACATCCCTGGCCAGTTAGAAGGGGAGGTGCCCCTAGGCATGCTGGGTGCCTGTATTTATATTCTAGGAGCACATGGGTGCTGTGTCTTTCCCTAGCAGAGGATTGCACAACGCCCGGGGGAGAGGTGCTTGTGGCCTCAGGTGGGCAGCCTGAGGGCCTGAAGTCTGTGTGGCTGACCCTGGTTCTACCATAGCTGACAGAGTCTACAGTGCATCTGGTATCATGGAGAGAGAAGGCTGCTGGTGGAGCTGCAGAAGCCTTGTGAGTACAGACACCCTAAGGATCCTTAGACAGTTATATCCTCTTGTGCTCTAAGTCAGCCAGTGGCGACTGGTGCTCAACATTTTTGGGGGGGCGCAAACGTAAAGAAAAAAAAAAGAAAAAAATTGCAGCCTCACTGTGCCCATCAAATGCAGCCATTGTGGCATCAATTGTCACCACTGTGCCATGCCATCAAACGCAGCCACTGTGCCATCAATTATTACCACTGTGCCATGTCATCAAATGCAGTCACTATGCCATCAATTCGCACCACTGTGCCATGCCATCAAATGCAGTCGCTGTGCCATGCCATCAAACGCAGCCGCTGTGCCATGCCATCAAACGCAGTCACTGTGCCATGCCATCAAACGCAGTCGCTGTGCCATGCCATCAAATGCAGTCGCTGTGCCATGCCATCAAACGCAGTCAATGTGCCATGCCATCAAACGCAGTCACTGTGCCATGCCATCAAACACAGCCACTGTGCCATCTATTGCACTGTGCCATCTATTGTCACCACTGTGCCATGCCATCAAACGCAGCCACTGTGCCCCTCAATTGTCGCCACTGTGCCAATTGTCACCACTATGCCCCTCAATTGTCGCCACTATGCCAATTGTCACCACTGTGCCGTTAATTGTCGCCACTGTGCCAATTGTCACCACTGTGTCCTTTAATTGTCGCCACTGTGCCCTTTAATTGTCGCCACTGTGCCCATTGTCACTACTGTGCCCATTGATGCCACTGTGCCCATTGTCACTACTGTGCCCATTGTTGCCACTGTGCATGTCACTGTGCCCTTTAATTGTTGCCACTGTGCCCATTGTCACTACTGTGCCCATTGATGCCATTGTGCCCTTTGTCGCCTCTGTGCCCATTGTCGCCGCTGTGCCCTGTAAAATGCACTTACCCTAATCCTTCGACATCCCTCAATGTCTTCTTCTCCAGCCTTGGTGACACTTCAGCCAATCAGGTTACCGATAACCAGAATTGGCGAACCTGATTGGCTGAGACGGCCGTCAGACTTATCCAAGGAACGCACCCCTGGATAAGACATCCGGGAGATGAGGGTTGTAGACGAAAAGCCTATCAGACCTGCTGGCTCTGATAGGCACTTCCGCACAGCCAACCAGCTGCCGTTATTCAGGTGGTTGGCGCTCAATGTCCAGCTACCTTGAATAGACCAGCGGCAGCTGGCAATTATAACATACATTCATGCAATGCATGAATGTATGTTATTTTCAGTGGCGGTGCGGAGCCAGAGGGGGCGGCACTCCAGGGCCCTCTATGGACGGACTGCTGCTGAAGTCAGCTGAGAGTCCACACAAAGAGAACACTGATTAGTGTTCTTAGAGCTTTGTCCAGGACTGTCCACTACTTACTAGAGGACATTGCTCAGTGCTGCAATCGGTGTGCTGCTGTGTGGAAGTCCTTTATCTGCTTTCTACAAGGACTTCAGCCAAGTCTTTTTAAGAAAGGAAGTTAGAGTCCTCTGTGTGAATAGTTAAATTTGGAGTCTCCTACTATATCCCTTCCCTATCCAAGATCTCTAATAAAACAACAAAACAAACCCCTAAACTGGTCATTGGAGACAACGAGCGGAAGTGTGTGTGCACCTGACTTCTTGAATCTACCTTGTGACTGGCTGCGGAACAAAAGTGGTGAAGACCCTGGAAAAATACCAGCTGCTCCTGCGGGGGTAGCGCTACAAAAGTTTTTTCCAATCTCAGTAGAGAAATTTGAAAAATACAAATTGTCAATTTTTTCAACATTTTAGTCCATTGTGAGGTTCATAGAAGTCAATGGTAGTGCATCAAAACCCGCATAACATGTGTTGACAACAGGTATTGCCAGCGCAATTTAGGAAACAGCGATCACAGGTCAATTTGCTTCAGTATAAATCACACAAATAGGAAACATAAGAGGAATACAAAGACACTGAATTTCAAAAGAGCAAACTTCCCTAAACTACGAACCTTTCTAGAAGGCATAAATTGGGATACAATCTTAGGAACAAAGAACACGGAGAAGAGATGAGTTTGCTTCAAGAGCATTAAATAAGGGCATTAGCCAATGCATCCCATCGGGTAATAAATTTAAGCGAACAAAAGTCCTGGATGTTGTATGTGTGGTATCTCGCGCCAATAAATTAAATTAATTTAATTTATAAAAAGTGTTTTAAGCTGCTACCCAGTAATAATCAAAAGATTATGCAGTGAGAGAATATGTTGGAATGGGTGCGCTAATTAGTAAATGTGATACATACTTGATAATTAAAATAAACAAATATATATAAAACACCTGTAATTACTGAAGTAAAAAAGTCCTATAATTACTGAGCTAAATTACAGTGATAGATAGCTCAGACTACTGTGCAAAACGAATTCAAATCTATGATGATAAATCAAGTCTTATTAGTGTAAATGAACACTCAGGCCCCGTACTCACGACCAAACATGTCTGCTGAAACTGGTCCGCAGACCAGTTTCAGCAGACATGTTTGGCCGTGTGTTGGCCCGAGCGGACCATTTTTGGACGGATCGGACAGGTTTCCAGCGGACAACTGTTTCCCGGACTTGTTTTAAAACAGTCCGCTGGAAACCTGTCCGCCCGGACATGTACGGTCGTCTGTACAGACCTACCGTACATGTCCTGCCGCCCGCATCCCTCGCATGCGTCGAATGACTTCGACGCATGCGTGGAAGCATTTTTAAGGCGGCCCGCCCACGTCGCCGCGTCATTGTCGCGGCGACACCGCGTCATCGACGCGGCGACACCGCGGACACGCCCCGCGTAATGTTTACGCGCGGGCTTCTGTTCGATGGTGTGTATAGCCATCGAACAGAAGTCCCCGGGCAGTCCCCGGCCAGACATGTCCGATGGAAACGGTCTGCAGACCGTTTTCATCGGACATGTCCTGCCGTGAGTACAAGGCCTCAAGAGAAAAAGTCTATTGCCAAACGAATCCTCAAGTGAAAAAAGGGGAAGAGAAAATTTTGCTTGGTGATGAATCAAATAAAGTGCTGCGTGCTGTGTGTACAAATGAAGTGTTGTTTTCCACCTTCACCTTTAAACTGTCACCCAAAGTGAATAAATTAGATGGCTTCTTACCAGATGGTAATGTCCCTTACTTTGATATCAAAAAAGGGAACATTACGGCTTGTAACAGGGTCACCTGTAAAGTTAGTATCGTCCTGGCAGTAATACTTGCGATGATCGTTAGATACCCGATTTATGCATGTAAAACAAGAGTGATGCGGAACATAGTGTAATATGTTTTTATTTGGATAAAAGTAAGCAGAGGGAGCCAAGTGGCCGCCTACCGTAGATGGTGCCTTGAACCCGGCACTGGGGCTAACTCGCGTGGTATCGAAAATGATCCTAGATGCTGTGAGCCGCGCTCGATGTCTGGGCGTGCGTTCCACCTCAGCAGTGTTTAGGAACCAGCAATGCAGGAAGTGACGGTATGCGTGCGTGGTTAGGTACCGCCCCGACGTACGTTTCGTTGTAAACGTCTTCAGGAGGCGTCTGAAGACGTTTACAACGAAACGTACGTCGGGGCGGTACCTAACCACGCACGCATACCGTCACTTCCTGCATTGCTGGTTCCTAAACACTGCTGAGGTGGAACGCACGCCCGGACATCGAGCGCGGCTCACAGCATCTAGGATCATTTTCGATACCACGCGAGTTAGCCCCAGTGCCGGGTTCAAGGCACCATCTACGGTAGGCGGCCACTTGGCTCCCTCTGCTTACTTTTATCCAAATAAAAACATATTACACTATGTTCCGCATCACTCTTGTTTTACATGCATAAATCGGGTATCTAACGATCATCGCAAGTATTACTGCCAGGACGATACTAACTTTACAGGTGACCCTGTTACAAGCCGTAATGTTCCCTTTTTTGATATCAAAGTAAGGGACATTACCATCTGGTAAGAAGCCATCTAATTTATTCACTTTGGGTGACAGTTTAAAGGTGAAGGTGGAAAACAACACTTCATTTGTACACACAGCACGCAGCACTTTATTTGATTCATCACCAAGCAAAATTTTCTCTTCCCCTTTTTTCACTTGAGGATTCGTTTGGCAATAGACTTTTTCTCTTGAGTGTTCATTTACACTAATAAGACTTGATTTATCATCATAGATTTGAATTCGTTTTGCACAGTAGTCTGAGCTATCTATCAATGTAATTTAGCTCAGTAATTATAGGACTTTTTTACTTCAGTAATTACAGGTGTTTTATATATATTTGTTTATTTTAATTATCAAGTATGTATCACAAAAGTCCTGGATGGCTTACAGTAACTCCAATGTAAAAATGCATATAAAAGGCCTTCAAAAAATACAAGGTTGAGGGATCATCATCAGCATTCAGACTTTATAAAGAATACAACTAGAAAAGAAAGGGTGAAATTAAGGCGGCTAAGCTAGAACACGAAAGCCACATAGCGGAGGAAAGCAAAACAAATCCCAAGAAATTCTTTAAGTATGTAAACAGTAAAAAAGGGAGGACAGACCATATTGGCCCCATAAAGAATGAGGAAGGACATCTGGTTACAAAGGATGGGGAGATGGCAACGGTATTGAATTTGTTCTTCTCCTCAGTCTTTACAAAGGGAATCAGGGGGCTTCAGTAACCAAAACTGCAGTGTCCTCATGACACCTCACAGGAAGCACCTCCATGGTTAACAAAGGACAGAATTTAAATTAGACTTGGGAAACTTAACATTAATAAATCACCGGAACCAGATGGCTTGCACCCGAGGGTACTTAGGAAGCTCAGTCAAGTAATTGCCACAACATTGTTCCTAATTTGTACTGACAGTCTACTGACTGGAATGGTACCAGCTGTCTGGAGAAAAGCCAATGTAGCACCAATATTTAAAAAGGGCCCAAAAATACATCCCTGGAAATTACAGACCAGTTAGCCTAACATCAATAGTATGCAAGCTCTTGGAGGGGATAATAAGGGACTATATACAAGATTTTAATAATGAGAACGGTATCGTTAGCAGTAATCAGCATTGATTCATGAATAATCCTTCTTGCCAATCCAATCTATTAACCTTCTATGAGGAGGTGAGCTGCCATCTAGATAAAGGAAGGCCCGTAGATGAGGTGTATCTGGATTTTGCAAAAGCATTTGACACAGTTCCCCATAAACGTTTACTCTACAAAATAAGGTCCGTTGGCATGGACCATAGGGTGAGTACATGGATTAAAAAATGGCTACATGGGCGAGTTCAGAGGGTGGTGATAAATGGGGAGTACTCGGAATGATCAAGGGTGGGTAGCGGAGCCACCCAAGGTTCTGTCCTGGAATGCATAAAAATTGGCTTGGACCGGGTTGCTTTTATTCCTCAGCAAAAGTTGCATTTCGTTTTAAAAGGAACTTGTAAGGAAAGATAAAAGGTAACAGTCTGGGGTTGTCATATTCTTTCATATTTTGCCTCTATTAAGTCTTTTAACTTAAAAAAAGCATGCAAATATGGACGTGTTGCCATTTTTCCAGGCTCCACCCACCAAGTAAAGATAAAAGGATTGAAATGAGCACTCCGGGACCTTCTCCTTTAAAACAAGTCAAAACAATGGCAGCTCTCATTTTTCTACTTGTTTCTTGTACACTCGCATCTTAAGTTCTCTTTTATGACTCCTTTGGTGTTATATTTCATTTCACATAAAATCCTATTGTCCCATTTCCAGATTTTCTACTTCTTCAATATCCTTACCTGTCCTGTATGATGCACGGTCTCATCTGCCCCACCCGGCACCCCCACCTCCAATATTTGCTGCAAGAATGTGGACGTCTACAGGAATTGTTCAATTATCGTTATAATTTGGAACGTGCAGGTGACATCTGCTTTACCAACATGTTAATAACTGTCTGACCCCGCTATGTTACCTTCAGCCCAAAACAACTGTCACATAAATCTACCGGGCTGGAAACTCTCCAAGAGCGGCTGAGAAAATAGTTTTAGAAATTTCTGTCATTGTACAGCGATTGCTAAGAAGTGAGAGGGTGAGAAACACATCATGGGGTGGCCATAGACAGGCAGATCTTTCCATAATAGTGTGAGAAGGTATCCCAGGTTTCTGGGGACAGCCCCCAATTTTAGCGGGCTTCTGATAATTGGCCAAAGCCACCCTGGCTGGGCTGTGACACGCCACTCGAATTTGGCGCGAAAAGGGACAAAACTTTCGTAATTCGACAAACGATCGAACATACGATGTACGAGTCAAACATGAGTTCGACTCGAATACGAAGCTCATCCCTACTACAGAGGAGATGAGTATATTTACCTAGCAGCTTACTCTAAGGCCCCCGTACACACGACCAAACATGTATGCTGAAACTGGTCCGCGGACCAGTTTCAGCATACATGTTCGGTCGTGTGTAGGCGCGAGCGGGCAGAATTCCAGCAAACATTTGCCCGCCGGGCCTTTTCCCAGCGGACAAATATTCCTGCACTTGTTTTAAAACTGTCCGCTGGAATCCTGCCCACTCGGACATGTTCGGTCTTCTGTACAGACCTACCGTACATGTCCGAGCGCCCGCCATCCCTCGCATGCGTCGGATGACTTCGACGCATGCGTGGAAGCATTTAAAAAGCAGGCCCGCCCACGTCGCCGCGTCATCGTCGCGGCGACGGCGCGGACACGCCCCGCGTATTGTTTACGCGCGGACTTCTGTACGATGGTTAGTACAGCCATCGTACAGAAGTCCCCGGGCAGACATGTACGGTGAAAACGGTCCGACGGACCGGTTTCATCGTACATGTTTGCCCGTGAGTACCCCGGCCTAAGGGTGTTACAAAGGTGTTTCTCTTTTCCACTAGAATGGCAAAAAAGTAGTCACAATCGCATCCCAAATCAGGATCAGGAGCATTACTTGCTATAATATAGGTGTTTTTGGCCACCATAAAGGTGCTTTGGCGGAACTGGCAGAGGATGCCCCTGATTTTAGGCAGCTATAGTAAAGAGGCTGCTTTTCTCTTTCTAGGTATCAGTTGGGAGTTTTATTACCCTCAGTCATCAGTAATGCAGGAGACATCTGGTTTAATAACAATGTTTCGAACCGCGCTATGTTACCTTCAGCCCAACAACTGTCACATAAATCTACAGGGCTGGAAAGTCTCCAACATAAAATAGTTTTAGGGACTTCTGTCATTGTAAAGTAAACAGAAAAATACCGCGCTAAAAGAAGACTACAATGACATAAGTTGCAACAACTAAGTATTACAAAAATGCAAAGAAAAAAGAAATGGAGTTGCGCTGTGAATTTTTATAATAACAAACCTAAACTAATAAAGTGTAAATAAGGGACCATATGTGAGAAAAGTAAACTCTTACACACATAAATTAATATTAAATATGTCCAATTGTGAAGCAAAGTTCAAAAGGCAAGCAAGGCCAGCTTGCAGCTATAAACCCAACTGGAAAAATGGTGTGTGTATGGGGCCTAAGTGTAACCTTTATATTAAACTTGGGAGGATTTTCTACGTACTTCACTATGTGGGCTCTTTATTCCTTTTTGGTTAATTACCGTTGACGGGATATCTGGAGGACCTATAGGACATCTAAGTCAGCAGCCGGTTCATACAAAGGCCCTGGCTAGGGTTTATAGCCTACACTTGGTGTGTATTACACTTGGCTTCTGGTAAGCCTCCAATTTATTAGGTGATCTGGTGGTGGTGGTACTTATTTCAGTCACAGCCATATTAATTGCATGTGTTGCTTTGTCGTACTTCACTATGTGAATTTTATTTCTTGGATACACTTAACCTGCTGATGATCCACCTGGAGGATTTTTCAATCCATCTGTACCCGGTGCGGACTACATAAAGACCCAGGCTGGGGTTTACAGCCGCAAGCTGGTTATGCTTGCCTTCTGGTAAGCCTCCATCTTTTAAAGGTGTATCTTTGGTGGTGGTTATCTAGTTTTTACTGCATATTGGACCTTCTATCATCAGGATTGTTTTCAACGTCTAAGACGCAAGATTTGTCTTCACACCATTTTTCCAGTTGGGTTTATAGCTGCAAGCTGGCCTTGCTTGCCTTTTGCCATTTGAACTTTGCTTCACAATTGGACATATTTAATATTAATTTATTTGTGTAAGAGTTTACTTTACTCACATATGGTCCCTTATTTACACTTTATTAGTTTAGGTTTGTTATTATATAATTCACAGCGCAACTCCATTTCTTTTTTCTTTGTCATTGTAAAGTGATTGCTAAGAAGAGAGAAGGTGAGAAGCAGATCATGGGGTGTGGCTAAAGACATGGCCGTCTTTAATGTTGATTGGACCCTGGGCAAAAAAAATCTTGGGGGGGCCCCCCATGCAATTTTGCTCTCCACCTGCTCTGAGACATACAATAAATATCAACTAGACTTAAAGTGGATGTAAACCCAAAATTTGTATTTTTATTTTTTGATGTCACAATATATAGCGGGGATATGCAATTAGCGGACCTCCAGATGTTGCAGAACTACAATTCCCATGAGGCATAGCAAGACTCTGACAGCCACAAGCATGAACCCAGAGGCAGAGGCATGATGGGAGTCGTAGTTTTGCAACAGCTGGAGGTCCGCTAATTGCTTATCCCTGATATAGAGTATAAGATATCCTATCATCTGTGTCCAGTCTTGCCACAGAGAGTTAATCCAGCTCTGAGCAATCCTCTTTTAATGTTCAGTAAAATAAAACAGACTTACAGAGAAAAACCTTGGTCCGTTCCGCCCCCTTGCTGTGAGTGACAGGTTATTTACATATCTCGTGCATTAGCTTCAGACAGGCATTATTTTTTAATTCCTACCCCCACTCTTCTTCTGAAGTCATGTGGTTACTTTTCTGGATTTTGACTGGATGTTAGTGATCATAGCAGAATTCAGTGTAAGAAATACATGGGAAAAAATGCACATTGACAAGGGGAATGTAGAGGTGGGCGGGGAGTCTGCTGGCATCACAACTCCACCCACCGAGCTCCAGACAACAGACCCGCCCACAGAATCTGCAGTTTTTCAGTTCTTATAACAGTCAGAGGGGAGACATTTGACAGGTAAGGATACATGCAGGAGGCATCTATATCCTTATAGATCAGCACCATGGCAGGAGTTTTTTCCCAGCGGTATAAAGTCCTCTGGGAATCCCGTCGGGAAAATTGCGGGGAAAGCTTTGGACTTGCAGTTTTTCCCCATTCCAAAACTGCAGTGTTTCCCCATAGGAAAACTGCCGGGTTTAAAACCGCCAGGAATCCCGGCAGGAAAATAGACAGCATATTCTCTATTTTCCCACAGCCGGGATTCCCAGCCAAAAGCTGGGGGAGCTTTTGGCCGGGAATCCCGGCCGTGTGTATGCTTTCTTGCAGTTTACGTGCACGGGGTGTACGGGGCTTTACTCTACCAACATGTGAAAATTAAACAACCTATTCATGTTATTAACCACATCCCACCCGGCCACTGTACAAATACGGCCCGGTGGGCGCTCTCTTCTTCTGAGTGGACATTCAGTAACGTCCCTCGGAAGGTGGCGGATTGCGCACGCTTGCCCGCGGAGTGGCGCAATCCCAATGCGCTTGTGTCACCTGGACACGTTGCATCTCAGATCGGCAGGAGGGCTGTGTGATTGGCCCTCCTGATCACATGATGGCTGTGTCCAATCACAGCCGTCATCTGATGTAAATAAAGAGCCGGTTGCTAGGTGATCGTCTCTCCTCTCATCACACAGAAGTTGACGGTGAGGAGAACGGATCGTTGCAGTCAGCTGGTGATCAGTGAGTATGAGCTTTTTTTTTACAGCTTTTTACACACTGATTGCCAGCCTAGTGTCCACACACAATGTAAAACCCACAATGTCCCCACACACGTCCCCACACAGTAAAAACACCTGTCCCTCAAATATGTAACAGTAAAATCATATGTCCCAGTGATCATCTGCACACATATGTCCGTGATCACCTGCGCACATCTGTACATGATCATCTGCATACATCTGTCCGTGTTCACATAAACCAATTATTATACACTTAACAGGATTTTTTACCAAAGACATGTGGCAGAATACATTTTGGCTTAAATTTATGACAAAATTCGATTTTTATTGGATTTCTTTTGAAATAGAAATAAGAAAATCAGGGCGAAATCGTGGGTGCGCGGTATACGCCGATACCCGCTTTCCCGCCACGAGTTTGAATACTGCGCCGGCATATACCGAGCGCAGTACACTCGTGTATCTTCGGGCAGTCTCGGCGCCTCTCGTCAGCGCGAGAGTTGTCGAGCCTGCCCGACGATACACGAGTGTACTGCGCTCGGTATATGTCGGCGCAGTATTCAAACTCAGCGCGGGAAACGAGCGGGGAGGACGCGAGGACGCCGCAGAAGGACGCCGGACCCGACGAAGAGGACACCCGAAGCCGCAGACGGACGCCGAACCCGACGAAGAGGACACCCGAAGACATAGAAGGACGCCGGACCCGACGAAGAGGACACCCGAAGCCGCAGACGGACGCCGGACCCGACGAGGCCGCCGATGGACGCCGCGCAAGACACCAAAACTGTAAGTACAAAAAAAAACTATTTTTCCACAGGATTCGGGGCAACTTTAGGGGTGCGCGGTATACGCGGGAGCGCGTTATACCGCGATAAATATGGTAAATATACCACCAAAAGAAAGCTCTATTTGTGTGAACAAAATGATAAAAATAATTTGGGTACAGCGTAGCATGACTGCGCAATCGTCATTGAAAGTGCAAGAGCGAGCACTGATAGCTGAAAATTGGTCTAGGAAGGAAGGGGGCGAAAGTGGCCGGAATTGATGGCCCAGATTCACAGAGAGCAAGGCGCACATTATGCCACTGTAGAGTAACCACCGTAGGCTACGCCAACGCAGCGCAGAGAGGCAAGCATTGCAATCAGCAAGCCAGTGCTCCCAACGCTGCGCCAGCGTGGCGTGGGTTTCAAAGGTGTACGCCGGCGTAGGTGGAAGTGGGCATGACCCATGCAAATGAGGCATGACCCCATGCAAATGATGGGCCGAGCGCCAGAGAGGTACGTATCATGAACTGCGCATGCGCACCCCCCCCTGCGCCTGCTCACAGCCACGCCGGCACAACTGCCTAAGCTACGCCGGATCACTGCGTACGCCGTGAACATAACGTACGCCCAGCCAGTCCAACGCCAGTTCCCTGGTGCAGACCTGAGCATGTCTGCTGCTGGGTTGCACCTCCTTTATGGGGAATAACTTTACGCCGGACCTACAACTTACGCGCATCTCACGTAGCATGCGCCGGGCACACGCCGGTTCGTGAATTGCCGTATTTCCCTCATTTGCATGTTTGAATGGCTAATCAATGGGAGTGGCACCATCCGCCCAGCCTAAATGTGCGCCCACCCTACGCCGGCGTAAGCAAGCTACGTCGGCAGGATGTAGCCTGTTTTTAGGCGCATATCTGTTCGTGGGTCGGGCACACAGATACGACGGCGCACATTTGCACTTACGTCGGCGTAACTTATTATACGTCGGCGTACGTGCTTTATGTGCTTTGTGAATCTGGGCCTTTGTGTTTAAAAAAGTTATCCCCACTTTTGTTTTACTTTTGGTCAAGCTCTCGTATGTTTTCTTTATTGATTGAACAAATTTTGAAATCCTCTTAGAAATGTATTTTTGGAGAAATAAAAACCTAACATGTGTCCTTACTTTATCTAAAACGAAATATAATATACTTTACATAGCAATTACAAGTTTTTGGAAGATGAATGCAATATGTATAATTTGAATGTCTGAAAAATTGTCTGCAAATTTTCACACTGGAAGTATATGTACTTGTAGCCGAAGATAACATCATTTGCCTGAGGTCAAAAATTCTTTGCAAGCTGCTTATTACCTGCACTCTGCATGGCCGCCTTTATAAGCAGCAAGCTTTCTCTCGCTCATTCTAACCTGGAAAAAAATAAAATCTGAAAGTAACACAAAGGTACCTTTATTTACTTGAGGTTAAGTAGAAATGTCTATTCTGACCCTGGTAATGTTTTAGCTTCAGGCATTATGATTTCATTGTAAAAGAGGGCAATGGGTGTCTCACAGCTCAGAGCCAATATTCATATGTCTCCTGGAGGAAGTTATTATTCTAGGAGGTACATTTATTATAGTTTTTCGTCCAAGATCTGCACAACTTCCAGTCATAATTTGCCCATTTTTCAGCCAAGAGTCCAGTTTTTACCTTTCACTATATTTATCAAAGTGGTTTTCACCTGTTTTCAAACAACAGTCCCAGTATTAGATTAAAGAAGCTTTAATCCTCTCACGCACAACCGTTTTTCCCGGCAGGAAAACTGCCAGAAGAGCTTTTGGCCGGGAATCCCGGTCATGTGTATTCTCCCTAGCAGTTTACCTGACAGGTAAACTGCCGGAAAAAAATAGAGAGCTGTCGGGATTCCCGGCAGAGTGTTTCCGCCTGAGAAAGCCGTCGTCTGTATGCTTACCTGAAGGGGAAATAAACCATGCATGCTCGATAACAATTTGACGCATGAGCGGTAGCATAGAACGAAATTTAGCCGGCTCGTTGTAGTCTTTGACGTCACCGCGTTCTTGCCATTCAAAAGAACAGCGGGTCTTTTGTGTGGCCATGTGTATACATGGCTTTTCAAGGCAAGCTTGGCAGGAATCCCGTCAGGAAAACTGACGGTTTTCAAACAGACGGGATTCCTGGCCTATACAGGGCTTTTCTCAAACTTTTCACCTTGGAGGAACCCTTGAATTTAATTTCAGGCCTTCAGGAACCCTTACTAAAACCGATTCAGTGGCAAGAATGCCCCTTACATTGGTGGCCAGATGGAGGAATGCTCCTTACATCGGTGGCCAGATGGAAGAATTCTCCTTACAATGGTGATCAGTGGGAAGAATGCTCCTTACATTGGTGATCAGTGGAAATAATGCTCCTTACATCAGTGGCCATATGGAAGAATGCTCCTTACATTGGTGGCCATATGGAAGAATGCTCCTTACATTGGTGGCCAAATGGAGGAATGCTCCTTACATTGGTGGCCATATGGAAGAATGCTCCTTACATTGGTGGCCAAATAGAGGAATGCTCCTTACATTGGTGGCCAGATGGAAGAATGCTCCCTACATTGGTGGCCAGATGGAAGAATGCTCCTTACATTGGTTATCTCAATATTGTCACTGGCTGCGCTAAGTGGTTCTGTCCCTGGAACCATCAGAGGAGGGGCAAATTAACCACAGCTCAGGGATCACCTAACAACTTCTGGAGAAACCCTAGTTGAGAATGTCTGGATTATGAAGAATGTGCATAGGGCAATATGGGTGCTGACATTGCTGACTCGTTTTTAAAGATTTCTGGCCCCCTTAAAGAGGCAGAAGCAGGAGCTGCAAGAGAACGCTGGTAAGATGAGTATAACTGGGGGGGGGGGGCTTTACAAAGACATTATCATCATACCCTTCATGGGCAAGGACAAAAAATCTCATTAAGTACTAAGTCCATGGAGGGCAAAGCAATAAGTTAATTTAAACTGCCTATTTTCACTGACCCCCCCCCCCCCCCCCCGCAAGCGTAACTGAGGCTTAAGGATGGTTTATCAATGCTGTTCCACGAAAAAATGTAAAAAAATAAGTAGTTTTCCCAAATGTATTACACCATTACCGACATTGAGAACTATAGGGTAGTTGCCTCCAATGGGTAACTATAACACATCCTTCCATAACTCTTATTTAGATTTTTCACCTGCCCATAACTAATGTTTGTGGAGTTTCATCTCAAACAGACGGCACAACTGGCACCGGTTCCCGCTGAGCTTGGCTTTATGCCCGTTCCCGACTACCTTCCTCCAGCACAGATTAACCACCTCTGCTGGCTCTGGGCTACTTATTCATGCAAAAAAAATTCTCCAGGAAATTAATAGGAACCTGTCACTGGCCCAGAATATACAAAAAAACTTGTATCCAGAATCCAACTACATCTGGAACCAACCAGGTGATCCACATCCGTGTCCTCGCTTTTTTCCCACACGAAGATGCAAAAACATCCGGCCAGATGCAAATACAGGGAAAAAATATCCTGGAACAAAGATATATCTATATCCTACCTCTTTCAAATCTGATAACAAATGATGACTCCTGCCAAACATCCTAATACACAATTGAAATACAAATGTGGGATCTGTTTTTCTTGCCAAATTTATAATTAATTTCAGGGAGATATCACTTTCTCTTTTACACTCAGGCCTCCTGCATATTGGGCATTTTTTAACGCTGCTGTTGGGGCGTTTTCTTTTTCTGCCTCCAAGCGCCCATGTATATTAGCTGTGCCCATGCATCAGATGCGCAACTAAAACCTTCAGGGCCGGGTGCAAGAAACCATAAAGGCCCCCCCTGACCACCAGCTGGGCCGCAACCATGGTGGCGGAACGTTAAAGCTTGGTCAAAAGTGCGACTTTTGGGACCCTGGTAGTATCGCCACTGGTGTCAGTATTTTTTTAATTTAGTTATTTTATTTGTTACCATTTTATTTATTTTTTCACAATTTTTTTTATATAATTAAAAAAAATAGGAGCCCGTTGGGGGTGGGGTGGGGGGGGGGGCTACTTTTCGGAAATACGCAGGACCCCTTTGTCAGGCATGTGATAAGACATGCCTGACAAAGGGGCCCTGCGTGGCTCCGAAACGTTGTACTACATAGTTTTGTGATGTGATCTTTCTTGAATAAAAAAAAGTTTGCACGAAATTTATGATCCTTGGTGTGCTGGCCAATATCTACATATCGTACAGGTTCCAGTATCCAGCTGAAGGTCGCTACAGCACCCAGAGCTCATTCCAGGAATGTGTGCGATGGGAATATGGACTGTGGGTGTGATATCAGGGGTCTAAACTAGGGTGACCACATTTCCAAACTACCATTCAGGGACACCCACTTCCCAAATATCAGCTTGTGCTGTAACGAATCACAGCCCAGTGATTGGACACAAGACGCGGGATTTATGATTTCTCCAATCACAAGCAGGGGGCGGGGATTGTGCTTCTCCAGACATTCCCAGCCAGGACAAGTACCGTCAGTGAGTAAAGCGGTGATGTGGTGGCCTTTTTTGGGGGCATCAGTTTGGCCCAAGGGGTGGCTGTGTCAGTTTTACTTAGGGACACTGTATTGTCCTGGCATAAAGGTGCCCGGGACAGACCTGCAAAATGCGTGACTGTCCCGGGCAATCTGGGACACGTGGTCACCCTAGTTTAAACAGACCTTTGATTTTTCATCTTTGAAACAGAGAAATAAGATTGAGGCCCACAATATCCATCTCTGCAGCCTCAGCTGCACAGAATGAATAGACAGAAATAGCGCCATACAGAGCTTCCTGTTTATTCACAAACTGAAGAATAGTAAACAGTGCTGCAGTAGGGGAGGTGTCAGGGAAGAAACCGGAGAAGAACTGACAGATATGCCAATATCCGTTATGGCCGTGCTAATCCGCGCATGCGCATTAGCAATCGGCGCGTAACGGCGAACGCACATTAGCAACGGCTAATGTTTGGACGCAAACGTGCTAATTACCAGTGTTTTGCTGGCCTATATAAGGACTCCAACTGCTCTCATAAATCACTGGATTATTATCAGCTCTGTATCCTGTGTTCCTGTGTTTCTTGCTCCTGTTTGATTACCTGTTACCGACCCGGCTTACCCTGACCTGCTCTGGCTTCTCTCCTGGCTCTGAACCCAGCTTGTTTCACGGACCTGCTCCTTGCCTGTTCCAGATTGACTTCCTGTGTTTGACCCTGGCTTGATCACAACCACACCTCCTGCCTCTGCTTCTGACTGCCTTCCTGTGTTTGACCCCCAGCCTGGCTTTTGACAACATCTCTGCTTTTCCACCTGCTAAGCTCCACCAGGGAATCATTGGCTGTGACCACCTTCTCTGCTCCGGGGGATCCGCTTCTGGAACCATGAGACAGCTTCATCGGCAGGCAACCCGTGCATCTCTGGGCAGAGCACCCTCTGTCTCAAACTCCAGGTGTACTCTGCTCTCAGCCACAAGGGGAGTCCTCTCACCCCCTCAACCTTTAGCCAAGTATGTGATGGGGGGAGGGATGAGTGTCAGTGCTGGGGGGGTGAGTGGCAGTGGTAGGGGAGGGAGATGAGTGGCTGTGGTGGTGGGAAAAAGGGATGAGTGGCTATGGTGTTGGGGAGGATGGATGAGTGGCAGTGGTGGGGGGAATGATAAGTGGCAGTGCTGGGGGGGGTGGGATGGAATCAGCGGTGGTGGTGGTGCGGACTGGTGGTGGACTGTTCCTGCCATCACTGCACCCCCGTCCACCACACAAGACCACTAAACCGCCAGGGGACAGGAATGGCAAGGGCTGGTCTTTTGCGTTGGAAGGATCAGGGGATTGGGTGAGTATATCTTGGCAATCCTCTTCCCTAATCAAAAACAAGCAGTTAACCCGTGCAGTATGGGCACAGCCTCACTGCATGGGGAAATGTTTTGTTCTGCTTTAAATATAGACAAGTAACATTTGAGTAGAAGGCAAGGAACAAAGTTTCAGGTAACATAAAATCCAATGCGAGCACCAAACAAATATTTAAGAGTACAAGGTAATTTATTGTTGAAACTGATTCAAAGCAGAATAAAGCCAATGCATTTCGGTGCCAAACACACCCTCCTCCATTAGGTCAATCTTTAGATGTGGTGTCTGCCTTTATTTCTGCATACCCCTAGACCCTTAGTGGAGGTCCACTTCAAAGGTATTTTTTGTCTGGTGCCCGAAGAGGGGCTTGAAATATAGACAAGTAACCTTCGAGTAGACCAGGAGGGCAAGGGACAAAGTTTCAGCTAAGGACACACTGCCCCAGGGACAGAACCCAGATAGAGATCTGTTTCCTTGTAGCTGGTTTATGCAATGAATGACTTTGTCCAAATCAAACAAGAGAACATTTTACAGAAGGCTGAGACTGTTTATTATACAGTGAATCAAGGTTCTGCTTCCAGACACATAACTTGTTTCCTTACATCGCCTCCTCCTTCCATTCTCTCTCTCTCTCTGCTCAGCTTGCAGCCTCTGCCACGTGTGTTGAATCAGAACCAAAAGCTTTTAACTGGAGAGCTAAGCGCCTCAAGCTACCTTCCCTTGCACAAGATATCTGTCATTGTCAAAAGTGTCAGAAACTGTTTTTGCAAACCATTGACATTTCTGAAAACTTTAACGCCACTTTGGAAGTGGTCAACGTATCCCAACCAAGTTTTTCTACCCAATGCATCTTGCACAGAGTGATGTAGAACTACAATGCTCAAGAGGCTTTGTCAAACTCACCAGGGGTGAAATTTTTTTACTCTTTCAATTAAACTTCAAAAACTTTTCTTTAAATGGATACTAGTCATAGTGATTTTACAGCAGCCCCCTTGGGCAATCACTAGGTGCTTCCACGTGTTAAAGTTCCCTGCTCAATGTTTCTGCAAAGGTTTTGTAAACACCTAAAGAAACTTCTCTGTAGCTCACTGGTAACATCGCTTATGCAATTCTAGTCCTGAAATTGAAAGTTCATCGGATATCAAAGAGCAGAAAGTCTCAGCATTGCCTGGCCAAGGTGTCATCAGGTTAGCCAGATCCAGTTACTACTGTTATAAAATTTTAGCAACTTCACTTCTATAGCATACTTCAAAACATTTTATTTTAGATAACATTTAGGTTGCATGTTTGGAGCTGTCATGAGAAAACTTGTCAACTGTTGAGAAACTACAAGTCTCAGCATATTTTTGAAGCTGGCATCTCAAAACTGATAGGTCCTCGTCAACTGGATTTTCAGATGGGTAAAATATGAAGATTTACCTGCTAATTGGTTTAACCCCTTCAAAAAGCAAGTCAACTGTTGAGAAACTACAGGTCTCGTCATAGATTTACGGTTGGCATCTTAAATCTTGATCTAAATTTTCAGATGGGTAAAAGCAAAAGAGCTAAATCCTACTAAAAAACAAATCAACTGGTGAGAAACTGCAAGTCTTAGCATGCCGTTTTTGCAGTTGACATCGCAAAGCTTCCTCAAACCAAAGCTTCCTCATCAACTTGGCTTTTAGATTGATAAAAGCTGAGGATCTACCTACACATTGCTTTATTCCTAATAAAAACCAAGTCACCTGTTGAGAATCTACAAGTCTCAGCATGCTTTGCGAATGGCATCTCAAAGCTGGTAGGTCCCCATCAACTGGACCTTCAGATGGGTAAAATCTGAAGATCTACCTACTAGTTGGTTTAATTATTTTACAAAGCAGGACAACTCTTGATATACTACAAGTCTCAGCATGCTTTTGCAGTTGACATCTCAAGCTCCTGTGTTCAAAGTGTCCTTGTCAACTGGGCTTTCAAAAGGATAAAAGCTGAATTCTACCTACACATTGGTTTAAACCTAATAAAAAGCAAGTCACATGTTGAGAAACTACAAGGCTCAGCATGCTTTGCAGTTGGCATCTCAAAGCTGGTAGGTCCTCATCAAATGGACTATCAGATGGACAAAAGCTTAAGATCTACAAATTGGTTTAATCCTCGTAAAAAGCAAGTCAATTGTTGAGAAACCATAAGACTCAGCATGCTCTTCAAAGTATCAAAAATTATCTTCATCAACTGGGCTTTTGGATGGGTAAAAGCTGAAGATCTACCTACACATTGCTTTAATCCTATAAACAAGGAAGTCACCTGTTGAGAAACTATAGGTCTCAGCATGCTTTTGAAGTTGGCATCTTGAAGCTGGTCCTCATCAACTAGACTTTCAGATGGGTAAAAGCTAAATATCTACCAATTAAATTAAAACTCTTAAGTCAACTGAGAAACCACAAATGTCAGCATGCTTTTGCAGTTGGCATTTTAAAACGTCCTTATTCCAAAGCTTCTTCAACTCAAAGTGTCCTCATCAACTGAGCTTTCGGATGGCTCTACCTACACATTGGTTTATTTATATTAAAAAGGAAGTCACCTGTTGAGAAAAGCATGCACCTCAAAGCTGGTAGGTCCTCATCAACTTGGCTTTTAGATGGGTAAAAGCTGAAGACCTACCTGCACATTGCCTTAATCCTATTAAAAAGCAAGTCAACTGAAAGTTCATCAGGTATCAAGGAACAGCAAGTCTCAGCATTGCCTGGCCAAGGTATCATCAGGTTAACCAGATCAAGTTACTATTGTTATAACATTTTAGCAAATTCCCGTCTATAGCATACTTCAAAAACATTTTCTTTTAGATAACATTTAGGTTACATGTTTGTAGCAGTATGTCAACTATTGAGAAACTACAAGTCTCAGCAGGCTTTGCTATTGGCATCTCCAATCTGGTAGGTCCTGGTCAACTGGACTTTCAGATAGGTAAAAGCTGAAGATCTATCTGCACATTAATCATATCAAAAAGCAAATCAACTGTTGAAAAACTACAAGTCTCAGCATGCTTCTGAAGTTGGCATATCAAAGCTGATTGGTCCCCATCAACTGGACTTTCAAATGGGTAAAAAAGCTGAAATCTCAGCATGCTCTTGCAGTTAGCATTTTAAAATTCCCTTATCCCAAAGCTCCCTCAACTCAAAGTGTCTTCATCAACTTGGTAAAATCTGAAGATCTATCTGCTAACTGATTTAACTGATTTAATTATATTAGAAAGCAAGTCAACTGTTGAAAAACTACAAGTCTCAGCATGCTTTAGAAGATAGCATCTCAAAGTTGGTAGGTCACCATCAACTGGACCTTCAGATGGGTAAAAGCTGAAGATCTACCTGCTAATTGGTTTAATTATATTGCAAAGCAAGTCAACAGTTGAGAAACTACAAGTCTCAGCATGTTTATGCAGTTGGCATCTCAAAGACGGTAGGTCCTCATCAACGTAACTTTCAGATGGGTAAAAGCTGAATATCTACCTACACATTGCTTTAATCCTATTAAAAAGCAAATCAACTGTTGAAAAACTACAAGTCTCAGCATGCTTTTGAAGTTGGCATATCAAAGCTGATTGGTCCCCATCAACTGGACTTTCAAATGGGTAAAAAAGCTGAAGTCTCAGCATGCTCTTGCAGTTGGCATTTTAAAATTCCCTTATTCCAAAGCTCCCTCAACTCAAAGTGCCCTCATCAACTGGGTAAAATCTGAGGATCTATCTGCTAACTGATTTAATTATATTAGAAAGCAAGTCAACTGTTGAAAAACTACAAGTCTCAGCATGCTTTAGAAGTTAGCATCTCAAAGCTGGTAGGTCCCCATCAACTGGACCTTCAGATGAGTAAAAGCCAAAGACCTACCTGCTAATTGGTTTAATTATATTGCAAAGCAAGTCAACTGTTGAGAAACTACAAGTTTCAGCATGTTTATGCAGTTGGCATCTCAAAGGCGGTAGGTTCTCATCAACTTGACTTTCAGATGGGTACAAGCTGAATATCTACCTACACATTGCTTTCCTATTAAAAAGCAAATCAACTGTTGACAAACTACAAGTCTCAGCATGCTTTTGAAGCTGTCATCTCAAAGCTGGTAGGTCACCATCAACTGGACCTTCGGATGGGTAAAAGCTGAAGATCTACCTGCTAATTGGTTTAATTCTATTGCAAAGCAAGTTAACTGTTGAGAAACTACAAGTCTCAGCATACTTATGCAGTTGGCATCTCAAAGCCGGTAGGTCCTCATCAACTTGACTTTCCGATGGGTAAAAGCTGAAGATCTGCCTACACATTGCTTTAATTCTATTAAAAAACAAATGAACTGTTGAAAAACTACAAGTCTCAGCATGTTTATGCAGTTGGCATCTCAAAGCCGGTAGGTCCTCATCAACATAACTTTCAGATGCGTAAAAGCTGAAGACCTACCTGCTAATTGGTTTAATTATATTGCAAAGCAAGTCAACTGTTGAGAAACTACAAGTCTCAGCATGTTTATGCAGTTGGCATCTCAAAGCTGGTAGGTCCTCGTCAACGTAACTTTCAGATAGGTAAAAGCTGAAGACCTACCTGCTAATTGGTTTAATTCTATTGCAAAGCAAGTCAACTGTTGAGAAACTACAAGTCTCAGCATGTTTATGCAGTTGGCATCTCAAAGCCGGTAGGTCCTCATCAACTTGACTTTCAGATGGGTAAAAGCTAAAGATCTACATATTGGTTTAATCCTGTTACAAAGCATATCAACTGTTGAGAAACTACAAGTCTCAGCTAACTTTTGCAGTTGGCATCTTAAATCTTGTAGGTCCTCCTCACCAACCAGGCTTTCAGATGGATAAATAGGTAGATGAAGATCGACCTGCTAATCTACTTATTAGGTAAAGCCATAAAAAGAGTCATTACGATCTCCAACATTGTACCCTAGCATCCAATCAATTTTTTTTTTTCACCAGTCCAAGGAAGCTTCCCACAAGGTGGTCTTCCCGAAATAAAGCTGAATTATTTTGGAACCCTACATGTTTCGTACAGATGTGAGCACCAAACTAAACTTTGAAAGCCTCCTCTGAATGGAGCAGGTCATTCTTTATCACAGGTGTGCTCTCCAAGTCTCCCCATCTCCACCTTCAGAACTTTCCAAAACTTTCCTCCAGCCAACCCATCATCCTTTAGAACTTACCTGACAGATGGAGACAGCTGTTAGAATCCAATATAAGAGGCACCTCATCCCTGGGTAGCGGTGTTAAATGCATTGATTGGAGACAGTTGGAGTTCAGTGCGGTGCAGAATCAGTGGTAGGGAGGGATGAGGTTGCACACCGACCCAGCTGATCCATACATAAAAGCATTGATGGCCTTTTGTCTCGGTCTTTTAAAAAAAAAAGGACAGGGGTGACGTCAGGAGCGAAGACAAGCCCTGTATTTCTTTTCCCTCCTGCCTTTCCATTCTCTTCTCCCCACCTCCTACATGCTCTGCAAGGTTTGGCTGTGTCTGAAGAATCATTAAAGGAATAGTCCTAGGACAAATCTGTATCTGTAGAAGTTCCAGCCCCCTCCCCCCCCTCCTCCTCTGGAAGTGATGAACGCATAGACAATACCACACTGACTGACACACAGCAAGGAGTATCTAGTACACTCACCCAGCTACGGAACCAGGGCAACTTCTAGGAGTGTGGCTACGACACAGACGGAGTTAATAAAGTCTCTTGGTTTATTCTACGGAGAAATTATGGCTTTTTTATGTTCGGCAAAGTTTCCTTTTAACCCCCAAAAAAAACAGAAGAAAGAGAAAAAGTAAAGTAGACGGTACCAAGAAGACTTCAGAATCGCTGGAAAGACTGATTCCCTCTAATTACGAAATTTGTCTGCGGCGGATAAAGACTCAACTTCAAGCAGAAAAAGTAATAATTTAAAGGGAATTTAACGTTAAACTCCAAGAAGGGATGAAAGACGTAAATTATTGCAGCTCTGTGTTCATTATAGAGGACCTTCCCCCTTCATAAAAATAATTTCCTTAATCCCCCCCGCCTTCTCCCCGATCCCTCGCTGACATTTAAAGTGGTTGTAAACCTCATGCCGCGTACACATGACCGGTTTTTGGGTTGAAAAAAATTACGTTTTTAAGCGTCTAGAAAAAACTACGGGCTAGATTCAGATAGCCCTGCGTAATGTTGTGCGGGGCGTAACGTATCTCCGATACGTTACGCCGCCGTAAATTAGGGCGCAAGTTCCGTATTCAGAAAGAACTTGCGCCCTAAGTTACGGCGGCGTAACGTATGTGCTCCGGCGTAAGCCCGCCTAATTCAAATTTGGATGATGTGGGCCTGTTTTACTTAAATTTAGTGTGACCCCACGTATTTGACGTTTTTTACGAACGGCGCATGCGCCGTTCGGAAAAGAATCCCAGTGCGCATGCTCGAAATTCCGCCGCAAATCGTTAATGCTTTGGACGTGAACGTAACTTACGTACAGCCCTATTCGCGAACGACTTACGCAAACGACGTAAAAATTTCAAAATTCGACGCGGGAACGACGTCCATACTTAACATTGCGTACGCCTCATATAGCAGGAGCAACCTTACGCCGGAAAAAGGCTAACGTAAACGCCGTAAAAAAATGCGCTGGGTGTACGTACGTTTGTGAATCGGCGTATCTACCTAATTGGCATATTCCTCGCGTAAACCGATGGAAGCGCCACCTAGCGGCCAGCGTAAAATTGCAACTAAGATACGATGGCGTTAGAGACTTACGCCGGTCGGATCTTAGTCAAATCTATGCGTAACTGATTCTAAGAATCAGGCGCATAGATACGACGCCGCAACTCAGAGATATGCCGTCGTATCTCGTACCTGAATCTAGCCCTACGTTTTTTTCAACTCGATCATTAAAACGGCCTTGCCTACACACGGTCGTGAAAAAAAAAATGCTCGAGCAAAGCGCGGAGACGTACAACACGTACGACGGCACTATAAAGGGGAAGTTCCATTCGGATGGCGCCACCCTTTGGGCTGCTTTAGCTGATTTTGTGTTAGTAAAAGACGATTTGCGCTTTTCAGTCTGTTACAGCGTGACAAGTGTGCTATCTCCATTACGAACGCTAGTTTTGCCAGAACAAGCGCTCCCGTCTCATAACTTGCTTCTGAGCATGCGCGTTTCTTTCACGTCGTTAAAGCCCACACACAAACTTTTTTTACGACGTAAAAAACGACAACGTTAAAAACGTCGTGAAAAATTAGAGCATGTTGTACATTTTTAATGGCCACTTTTTACATCGTGAAAAATGCTTTGGAGCCCACACACGATAGTTTTTAATGACATTTAAAAAAAACATAATTTTTCACAACCCGAAAAACGGTCGTGTGTACGCGTCATCAGACATGAAATCTGAACAAAGCATATCCCTCTATAGTGTGTGCTTGTTTCAATTAAGAGCACTAAGTGCAGTTCCAGGACGAGGTCCTCTAGAGCAGTGTTACTCAACTCCAGTCCTCACCTCAAGCCGCCCCAACGGGTCACATTTTCAGGTTTTGCATTATTTTGCACAGGTGATTTGATCAGTTTCATTGCCTTAGTAATTACCCATAGGTGTGCACACAGGGTGTGCCGGGTGTGCCTGGGCACACCATAATGACCCTGTACTGTAGGGTTGTCACCTTTTCTTCAAGCCAAACCCGAACACTTCAGCGTCACACAGCAATTTTGTTTTCCTAGTATGCGTAAACTATGCATAGATGTTGCTATTAAATAACAACATTTATAATCATATGAAGTTAACCACAAGAGTCCCCCTTTACATCAGAGTCCACAGAGTTACTCCTGTGCATCAGAGTCCACAGAGTTCCCCTTTTACGTTTGAGTCCACAGAGTTACCCCTTTGCATCAGAGTCCACAGAGTTACCCCTTTGCATCAGAGTCCACAGAGTTAACACTTTGCATCAGAGTCCACAGAGTAAACACTTTTCATCAGAGTCTACAGAGTTACCCCTTTACATCAGAGTCCACATAGTTACCCCTTTACATCAGAGTTCCCAGAGTTACCCCTTTACATCTGAATCCCAGAGTTACCCCTTTACATCTGAATCCCCAGAGTTACCCTTTTACTGTAAGGGAGAACTCTGGAGACTCTGATGTAAGGGAGAACTCTGGGGACTCTGATGTAAGGGAGAACTATGGGGACTCTAACATAAGGGATGCTCTGGTGTACGGCAAGGACTCTGATGTAAGGGGGAGCACTGTGGCCTCTGGTGAAAATGGGGAGCTCTAATGTAATGAGTGCTCTAAGAACCCTGATTTACCTTGGCCTACTTACTTAGAGGCAGGAGAGAGAAGGGGGGATGGGGAGACTTAGTCCAGTCTGAATAATGTGTCCGGGTCTCAGACAGTGTGAAACCCGGACGCATGATTCCAAACCCGAACTGTCTGGGTGAATCCCGAACAGGTGGCAACCCTACTGTATTGGGCAAATCCACCCTTCTGTTTGGCTGCAGAGCAAGTGACTGGGGAATCTATGGGCCAGATTCACAAAGGAGATACGCCGGCGTATCTCTCAGAGTCTCTATGCGGCTGATTCAGAGAATCAGTTACGCATAGATAGCCCTAAGATCCGACAGGTGTAATGGACTTACACTGTCGGATCTTAGGATGCAATACCGCGGCCGCCGCTGGGGGGAGTTTGCGTCGTAAACCAGCGTCGGGTATGCAAATTAGGAGTTACGGAGATCCACGAAGATTTTTCCCGTCGTTACGTCGTCGCAAGTGTTAGGCAAAGATAGGGCACCCTTAATATGGTGGAAAATTACTCCACCATGTTAAAGTATGCCCGTCTTTCCGGCGTCGCTTTTGAATCATTTTTAAAATTTTTCTTTTTCCCGGCGTAAGTGCTTTGTTGACGTTGCAATTCTCAAAACGTTGGCGCGTCGTAATTTCGCGCAAAGCACGTCGGGAAATTTGCGACGGGAGCATGCGCAGTACGTCCGGCGCGGGAGCGCGCCTAATTTAAATGGTACCCGCCCCATTTGAATTGGACCGCCTTGCGCCGGACGTGTTTACGATACACCGCCGCAAATTTCCAGGTAAGTGCTTTGTGGATCGGGCACTTAGACTGAAAACTTGCAGTGGTGTAACGTAAACGGTTTACGTTACGCTGCGCCGCGGGTATGTGAATCTGGCCCTATGTTCTCGGTCCCTTTCCCTATCTGAAAAGTAAGAAATCAGGGGTCTGTTTAGACCCCTGCTATTTCATCAAAGCTCACCAATTGGGCACCTTACAAAAATTATTGTAAAATAAATATTGTAAAAAATTATAAAGTAATAATTAAAAAAAATATAAACTACTGACACCAATCTCTGCCCTTCTGACACCGTTCACTGCTCCACTGACATCAACCTCTGCCTTACTGACATCATCCCCTGCTCTACCAACACTGTCCATTGCCCTACTGCCCCATACTGTATGTACATAGACACACGTGTATGTGTACATATGTGTATTTGAGCTTTGGGGTGCACACCATAATGCAATAGGCTACGCAAACCTATGTAATTTTGTGATATAGTCGGCGGCCACAGCCGCTGAGTGCATGACTCGGCCCCGCCCCCAAACGTGCCGCATCATTGGATTTGATTGACAGCAGTGCAAACCAATGGATGCGCTGCTATCAATCTATCCAATGAAGAGCCAAAAAGCCTGGGCAACGATCGAGTGCGTTCGCGACGCAGGACTTTCCAGGGCTCAGGTAAGTAAAATGGGGGGCTGGGGGGGGGGGGGAGGGGGGCTAATCGCCGGATGTTTTTTCACCTTAATGCACAGAATGCAATAAGATGAAAAAACATGAACCTTTACAACCCCTTTAAGGACCGAGCCTCTTTCTGAGATTTGTTGTTTACAAGTTAAAAACAGTGGGGCAGATTCAGGTACCTGCGCGCCTAGTTACGGCGGCGCAGCATATTGTATTAACGCTACGCCGACGCAACTTACAGGAGCAAGTGCAGTATTCACAAAGCACTTGCTCCTGTAAGTTGCGTCGGCGTAGCGTAAATGGGGCTGGCGTAAGCCCGCGTAATTCAAATGTGTTTTATGCTAATGTGTGATGACCTGACGTGATTGACGTGATTTACGAACAGCGCATGCGCCGTCCGTGTACATATCCCAGTGTGCATTGCTCTCAAGTACGCCGCAACAACGTATTGGTTTCGACGTGAACGTAAATTACGTCCAGCCCTATTCGCGAACGACTTACGCAAACAACGTAAAAAATTCAAATTTCGAAGCGGGAACGACGTCCATACTTAACATTGGCTGCGCCTCCTAATAGCAGGAGCAACGTTACGCCGAAAAAGCCTTACGCAAACGACGTAAAAAACTACCGCCGGGCGCACGTACGTTCGTGAATCGACGTAACTAGGTAATTTGCATAGTCTACGCCGAAAACAATGGAAGCGCCCCTAGCGGTCAACGTAATATTGCGGAGGCAGCCTATTTTTTAAGCGTATCTGCCTTTGAGAATCGGCGTAACGATACGCCGGCGCAGATTTTAAATTACGGCGCGTATCTGGAGATACGCCGCCGTAAAAGCTACCTGAATCTGCCCTATTTTCTTTTGGCTAGAAAATTACTTAGAATTTTTTTTTAGAATGTTTGGGGGTTATAAGTAATTTTCTTGCAAAAAAACTGTTTTTAACACCCTAGAGAATAAAATGGCATTCGTTGCAATACTTTATGACACACCGTATTTGCGCAGCGGTCTTACAAGCGCTCTTTTTTTGGAAAAAAATACACTTTTTGGAGTTAAAAAATAAGACAACAGTAAAGTTAGCCCAATTTTTATTTATATTGTGAAAGATAATGTTACGCCGAGTAAATTGATACCCAACATGTCACACTTCAAAATTGTGTCCGCTTGATGAATGGCAACAAAAATTCTACAGGTTGCATGTTTTGAGTTACAGAGGAGGTCTAGAGCTAGAATTATCGCTCTCGCTCTATTGATCACTGAGATACCTCACATGTGTGGTTTGAACACCGTTTTCATTTATTTTAGCTTTTATTTTTATTTTTTATACTGTTCATTCAAAAATAAAATTGTGTAAAAAAATCCCTTGTAATAGAAAAAAGCATGACAGGTCCTCTTAAATATGAGATCTGGGGTCAAAAAGACCTCACATCTCATATTTACACTAAAATGCAATCCAAATTTTTTTTTTTGTCATTTGAAAAAAAAAATAAAAAAAAATCCTTTTTAAGAGCTATGAGCGGCGTTTTGACGTCACTTCCACCCTGCTATGATATGGAGACGGGTGGGGGCCATCTTCCCTTCACTCATCTCCATACCCAGCCACAGGAAGGACCCAATCGTCTACGCCGCTGCCGACGGCTCCGGTTAGCGGAGGGCACGGGAGAGCAGCAGGAGTGTTCGATCCGTCCGCTGTGATGTCGCAGTCCCCAAAAAAATCACCTAGGACACACTTAACCCCTTCAGCGCCCCCTGCTGGTTAACCACTTCACTTCCAGTGTAATTTTTACAGTAAACAGTGCATTTGTATTGCTCTGATCACTGTTTAAATGTCAATGGCCCCAAAACTTTGTCAAAAGTGTCTGATCGGTTTGCCGCAATGTCGCAGTCCCAATAAAAATCACAATTCGTCGTCAATACTAGTAAAAAAAAATGCCCTAAATCTATCCCCTATTTTGTAGACACTATGGGCCGGATTCAGAAAGAAATGCCTATCTTTAGGCGGGCGTAGCGTATCTCAGATACACTACGCCGCCGTAACTTAGAGCGGCAGGTCCCGTATTCACAAAGAACTTGCGCTCTAAGTTACGGCGGCGTAGTGTCTAATTCAAACTAGGCTGGTAGTTGGCGTGTTTTATGTTAATGACTCGTGACCCCACGTAAATGACGCGCTTTACGAACGGCGCATGCGCGCGCATGCTCAGTATCACGTCTAATTTTCCCCGTAAATTACGCCCGCTCAATGCTTAGTCGAAGTGAACGTAACCTACGCTCAGCCCCATTGACGGACGACTTACGCAAACGACGTAAAACGTGTAAAATTCGACGCTGTTCCGACGTCCATACTTAACATTGGCTACGCCTCATATAGCAGGGGTAACTTTACGTCGGTCAGACGCCTTACGTAAACAACGTATATTGATACGCCGGGCGCAACTACGTTCGTGAATCGGCGTATCTTGCTAATTTGCATATTTTTTAATGGGAATGCCGAATGCGTCCAGCGTAACTATGCGCCCATGGTACGCCGGCGTAGGCAAGTTATGTTGGACGGCTGAAGCCATGTTTTCAGGCGTATCTAGCTTTCTGAATCGGCGTAAAGATGCGACGGCGGAGATATGCCGCCTTATCTCCTCTCTGAATCCGGCCCCATAACTTTTACGCAAATCAATCAATGTACGCTTATTGCAATTTTTTTAACAAAAAATATGTAGAAGAATATATATTGGCCTCAACTGATGAATACATTTTTTTTTTTTTAATTGGGGATATTTATTATAGAAAAAAGATTAAAAAAAAACTTTTTATGAAATTGGCGCTTTTTTTTGTTTGTTTTTGTTTATACAGTAGCGCAAAAAAAAAAAACGCAGAGGAAAAAAGGCTCTATTTGTGGGGTAAAAAAGACGCACATTTCGTTTGGGTACAGTATCACACGACGCGCAATTGTCAGTTAAAGCAACGCAGTGCCAGATTGTAAAAAGTGCTCTGGTCAGGAAGGGGGTAAAATCTTCCGGGGCTGAAGCGGTTAAATATGACATTTTAAAAGTTAAATGTTCAATTTCTATTAAATAAATACATTTAGGGCCAGATTCACAGTTGTAATACGCCGGCGTATCTACTGATACTCCGGCGTATTTTCAAATTTGCCGCGTCGTAGCGTTGTTTTGAATCCTCAAAACAAGTTACGACGGCTTTAGGCTTCGATCCGACAGGCGTACGGCTTCGTACGCCTTCGGATCGTAGGTGTAATACTCCGGCGCCCGCTGGGTGGAGTTCGCAACGTTTTCCGCGTCGAGTATGCAAATTAGCTGTTTACGGCGATCCACGAAGGTACGAGCGTTCGTCGCATTCTCTTACGTCGTCGCTAGTCTGCTTTTCCCGTCGCAAACTTACGGCTGCTATTTCATGGCTTAGAGTTAGACCAGCCATGTTAAAGTATGGCCGTCGTTCCCGCGTCGAATTTCAAATGTATTTATTTTTTGCGTAAGACGTCCGGGAATATGAAAGGACCTAACGCACGTCGCCGTTCAAAAAACACGTTGGGGCGCCGTAATTTCGCGCAAAGCACGGCGGGAAATTTCAAAACGGAGCATGCGCAGTACGTCCGGCGCGGGAACGCGCCTAATTTAAATGGTCCCCGCCCCATTTGAATTAGGCGGGCTTGCGCCGGACAGCTTTACGCTACGCCGCCGCAAGTTTACACGCAAGTGCTTTGTGAATCAAGCACTTACGATGAAAACTTGCGGCGGAGTAACGTAAAGGACATACGTTACGCCGCTGTAATTTTTCGTGAATCTGGCCCTAAATGTTCAATTTCTATTAAATAAATACATTTAATTTTTATTTTATTTTTTAAATAAATGTGTTCATTATTTTTTTTTACATGTTCATGTTTCTTTTATATTTAAAATATAAAAGAAACATTAAAATATATATTTTACGTGTTGTAAATATTGTGAAACGTTTAATCATTACATTTATAGAATGACCCAGGATTCTTTTTGCTTCCAGTGTAAAACAAAAACTTGAATAAAAAATTATGAAGTAGAAATGCGTGTTCATGCGGGAAAATTAATGCGTTTTACAGAACAAAAAATTGACAGGTATACACAAGTCCTAAATAATTAATTAAGTCTGAGATTAGCAGATTTTTTTTTATTGAACCCTGAAGTGTATCTGTAACAATGGTCCCATAAAAAATTTGGAAATTATATTTTCCGAGGAGGGAAAAGGGAGGAGGGATTGGCCGTTTCTTTGTAATAAATTCTTTGAATTTTTAACACGGTATTTTCAGCTCGGGGCATTTTTGTTACTTTCCTTTATTAAGACAAAGGGTTAATCCTTCAACATGCATCACACTGGAGGGGAAGGAATGAAAAGCAACAATGGCCGACACAACTACCTGCTAATCTGCAGCGCAGTGTGTGCAATTTACAAATATTGGGGCAGATCCACAAAAGGATTACGCCGGCGTATCTACTGATACGCCGGCGTAATTTTAAATTTCCCGCGTCGTATCTTTGTTTTGTATCCACAAAACAAGATACGACGGCATCTGGGATCGATCCGACAGGCGTACGTCTTAGTACGCCATCGGATCTTAGATGCAACTTTTCGGCGGCCGCTAGGTGGCGTTTCCGTCGAAATCCGCGTCGAGTATGCAACTTAGCTATTTACGGCGATTCACGAACGTACGTCCGACCGGCGCATTTTTTTACGTCGTTTGCGTTCGGCTTTTTCCGGCGTATAGTTAAAGCTGCTGTTATGAGGCGTACTCAATGTTAAGTATGGCCGTCGTTCCCGCGTAGAATTTTGAAATTTTTACGTTGTTTGCGTAAGTCGTTCGCGAATAGGGATTTGCGTAGAATGACGTCACCGTCGGAAGCATTGGCTTGTTTCGGGTTAATTTCGAGCATGCGCACTGGGATACCCCTAGGGACGGCGCATGCGCAGTTAAAAAAAACGTTGTTTACGTCGGGTCACGACGTATTTACATAAAACACGCCCCCATTACATCCATTTGAATTAGGCGCCATTACGCCGGCAAAGATACACTACGCCGCCGTAACTTACGGCGTAGATTCTTTCAGCATTTGAAAAAAAAAGTAAGTTACGGCGGTGTAGTGTATCTTAGATACGCTACGCCCGGCGCATAAATGCGCCGCTGTACGAGGATCTGCCCCCTTGTATATATTTACAATTTTTTTCGTTTTGTTGAGAACATTGGGATTGGAAAGTCAGTTAGAATCGGAATATTTAACCGCTTCCAGTCCAGGTCGATTCTGACATTCCTCTCCTACATGGAAAAATTTGTATTTATTTAATTTTTTTACTAGAAAACTACAGAACCCCAAAAATTTCAAATGCAAATAAAAAAAATGCACTTTAATGAATTTTAATGCACAAAAGAATACCCATTTTTTTGTGTAAAGTATAAAAGATGATGTTAAGCCAAAAAAATAGATACCAAACATGTCACATTTTAAAATTGCGTATATGTCTGTGGAACGGCGCCAAGCGACAAAATCTCCCTAGGCAGTTTTTCAAACGCAATTTTTTTTTAAATACACTTTAATTAATTTTAATGCCCCCAAAAATGATTATAATACCCGCTTTTTTGTAAAATATAGAAGATGATGTTACGCCAAATAAATACATACCAAACATGATGTTTTAAAATTGCGTATGCCTGTGGAACTGTGCCAAACTACAGTACATAAAAATCTTTCTAGATGGTTTTTCAAACGCAAATCTTTTTGAAAAAATAGGGTAGTTAAAAAAAAAAAATTGCGTTTGAAAAACCGCCTAGGGAGATTTTAAGGTACTGTCATTTGGCGCAGGTCCACAGGCATACGCAATTTTATAACATGACATATTTGGTATCTATCTATTTGGCGTAACATCATCTTTTATATTTAAAAAAAAAAATGGGTATTATATTTTTTTTGTGCATTAAAATTCATTGATTTTTTTTTGTAAAATATAAAAGATGATGTTACGTCAAATAAATAGATACCAAACATGTCACGTTTTAAAATTGCATATGCCCGTGGAACGATGCCAAATGACAGTACCTAAAAATCTCCCTAGACGTTTTTTTAAAAGCAAGTAAAAAAAAAACACTTTAATAAATTTTAATGCACGAAAAAATATAATACCCATTTTTTTTGTAAAAGATGATGTTACGACAAATAAAAAGATACAAAACATGTCATGTTTTAAAATTGAATATTCCTCTGGAACTTTGCTAAACGACAGTACCTAAAAATCTCCCTAGGCGGTTTTTCAGTTTTTGCATTTTTTTTTTTAAATACACTTTAATAAATTTCAATGCACAAAAAATATAATACCCATTTTGTTTTTTTTAAATATAAAAGATGATGTTACTCCAAATAAAAATATACCAAACATGTAACGTTTTAAAATTGTGTATGCCTCTAGAACTGCGCCAAACTACAGTACCTAAAAATCTCCCTAGATGGTTTTTCAAACGCAAATCTTTTTGAAAAAATATATTTTTTTTGTATTAAAATTCCTTTAAAGTGTATTTTTTTTAAAAAAATTGCGTTTGAAAAACCACCTAGGGAAATTTTAAGGCACTGTCATTTGGCGCAGGTCCACAGGCATACGCAATTTTATAACATGACATATTTGGTATCTATTTATTTGGCGTAACATCATCTTTTATATTTAAAAAAAAAAACAAATGGGTATTATATTTTTTTTGTGCATTAAAATTCATTAAAGTGTAACACCCATTTTTGTTGTAAAATATAAAAGATGACGTTTTAAAAATACAAAACAATGTGAAATCAGTGAACAAACAAAATTGTAGCTGCCCCTTTAAAAGTGGACAAGTCGCCAAAATCTACAGAAAATATATATTAACCACTTAAGACCCGGACCATTATGCAGGTTAAGGACCTTGCCCCTTTTTGCAATTCGGCACTGCGTCGCTTTAACTGACAATTGCGCGGTCGTGCGACGTGGCTCCCAAAAAAAATTTGCATCCTTTCTTTCCCACAAATAGAGCTTTCTTTTGGTGGTATTTGATCACCTCAAAAATGCAATATTTTTTACTTTTTGCTATAATATCCCCAAAAAAGATATAAAAAAACTTTTTTTTCCCTCAGTTTAGGCCGATACATATTCTTCTACCTATTTTTGGTAAAAAAAATCGCATTAAGCATTTATCGGTTGGTTTGCGCACAATTTATAGCGTTTACAAAATAGGGGATAGTTTTATGGCATTTTTATTAATAATTTTTTTTTTACTAGTAATGGCGGCGATCTGCGATTTTTTTCATGACTGCAACATTATGGCGGACACATCTGACAATTTTGACACATTCTCGGGACCATTGTCATTTTTACAGCGAAAAGTGCTATAAAAATGCACTGATTATTGTGAAAATGACAATTGCAGTTTAGGAGTTAACCACTAGGGGGCGCTGAAGGGGGTAAGTGTGACCTCATATGTGTTTCTAACAGTAGGGGGGTGTGGCTGGACGTGTGACGTCATTGGTCGTGTTTCCCTATATCAGGGAACAGACGATCACTGACACTGCCACAATGAAGAACAGGGAAGGTGTGTTTACACACATCTCTCCCCGTTCTTCAGTTCCGGTGACCGATCGCACGACACCGGCGGCGATCGGGTCCCGCGGGCGCGGTCATGGAGCTTCGGACCGGGTCGCAAGCGCGCTGGCGCGCTCGCGACCCCACGGCTGGGGCTTAAAGAGACACGTACAGGTACGTGATTGTGCCCAGCCGTGCCATTCTGCCGACGTATATCAGCATGAAGGGGTCCTTAAGTGGTTAAAGGATGAGGCACTATTGATGTTCAGTGAATCAGAAAAATGCAAATGCAAATATTCAAAATATAGCAAACCTAAAAGTCCATATGTGATGAATCCCAACACCAAAATGTGATGATCAAAAATAGATTTCTAGTTCTTCACCACGAGTGCTCAATAGATGGGTGGCCACTCACCAGAAAATGATGACCCCTTTTTACAGGAAGGTCAAACAGCACTTCTGGAATATCAATTGATTCCACTGACAGCACAGTTCCACTCCACTCCCCCTCGAGATGATACTAGGTTGGGAAAAATGACTCCACAAGAGACATAGAGGAAAGTCTCATAGTGTAGTAATAAGTGAAAAAGTTTGACAACAACAAATGGCGGTTACACTCACATGTTACAGTGCCGATCCGGGCACCTGGTGTAATCAGCATGTGAAAGCCGGCTAGTCCTTGAAGGACGGTGTGTAGTCCGCATCTCGCCTAAGGGCAAAGCCTAAATGGGATGTGGGATCAGGACCTGGAATGGCGGATGTCCCAATACTTTTGACAATAGAGTGTATGGGCCAGATCCACATAGATCGGCGTAATTTTAAGCAGGCGTAGCGTATCATAGTTACGCTACGCCGCCGCTACTTTGAGAGGCAAGTGCTGTATTCACAAAGCACTTGTGTCTAAAGTTACGGCGGCATAGCGTAAATGTGTCGGCGTAAGGGCGCGGAATTCAAATGACAAAGATGTGGGCGTGTTTTATGTTAATTCAACTTGACCCCACGTAAATGACGTTTTTTTTAATGGCGCATGCGCCGTCCGTGGGGGTATCCCAGTGCGCATGCTCGAAATCACGTCGCAAATAGTCAATGCTTTCGACGTGAACGTAATTTACGCAAAGCCCTATTTGCGAACGTTTTACGCAAACAAAGTAAACGACGGAAAATTTGACGCTGTCCCGGCGTCTATACTTAACATTGCGTACGCCTCATAGACCCAGAGGTAAAGTTACGCCGAAAAAAGCCTTACGTAAACGACGTAAATAAATGCGCTGGGCGGACGTACGTTTGAGGATCGGCGTATCTAGCTAATTTGCATACTCTATGCGGAAATCAACGGAAGCGCCACCTAGCGGCCAGCGTAAATATGCACCTTAGATCCGACGGCGTACTAAGACGTACGTCAGTCGGATCTAGCCCACATTCCGGCGTATCTTGTTTTGTGGATACAAAACAAATATACGAGGGCGCATCGTAGAACTTATGCGGTGTATCAATAGATACGCCGCCGTAAGTTCTTTGTGGATCCGGGCCTATGTATTTACAATAAAAAAATATTATTATAAAAAATGTTATTTTATGCCTCAAAAATCCCATCCTTTAGATTGAAGCATAAATTTATCTCACGTTTTATTTATTTTATTGCACTTTATTACGTTCTTTTTTTGTAATTTCTTTGGTTGTGATATCTTTGGGTTATTTATTGGTTCACACGCTAATTTGAAATTGCACTGGGTAAGCATGGCTTCGATATTATAGTCATCTGGTTAATGTTAGTACTAGGGTTGCACCGATATCGTTTTTAATTTTTTTTTATCGGTGAGTGCGAGTACCGATACTTTGCTCAAAACGCACAGCAAAGATTCAAATGCGATTTGAACAGGAATGTAGTGCGATTCCTGTCCAAATCGCCTGCGGTTTCCCCCACTGCTCCAGTGTGTGTGTGTTTGTGCATATAGAAAGGGAAAAGTGCCATCTAGTGGGCAGTTTAAAAAAGTTAGAACTCACAGTACACATACGGGATCAGGCCACATGCAAAATAGTCTACATAGGCAGGGTTCGACGAATCCCGGGCGCCATTGCGACTAGAATTAGCGGCCTGGCGCCTGAGGTGGCACAGCTGGGGTATCTTGTGTCTCCGTGCGCCCCCACCTCCCCTGCCACGTGCTCCTGTCGGGCCGCGATAGCCGGTAATTGAGGCCGCGGCCTTCTGCAGGCCTATGCTTCCTTCTGTAATCTGGCACCATCTTGTGGTGGCCGTTTGTATGACAAGACAACCAGCAATGCTAATCGAGCTTCACCTGTCTGTTTTCACTCCTTCCCTCTAATTAGAACCCCCAAACATTATATATATTTTTTTATTCTAACACCCTAGAGAATAAAATGGCGGTCGTTGCAATACTTTCTGTCACACCGTATTTGCGCAGCGGTCTTACAAGCGCACTTTTTTAGGAAAAAAATACACCTTTTTAATAAAATAAGATACCAGTAAAGTTAGCCCAATTTTTTTATATTGTGAAAGATATGGTTACGCTGAGTAAATTGATACCCAACATGTCACGCTTCAAAATTGCGTCCGCTCATGCAATGGCGACAATTTTTACCCTTTAAAATCTCCAAAGGCGACCTTTAAAAAATTCTACAGGTTGCATGTTTTGAGTTACAGAGGAGGTCTAGGGCTAGAATTATTGCTCTTGCTTTACCAATCGCGGCGATAACTCACATGTGTGGTTTGAACACCGCTTTCATATGCGGGCGCTACTCACGTATGCGTTCACTTCTGCGTGCAAGCTCGGCGGGACGGGGCGCGTTCCTGGCTCCTAACTTTTTTAGCTGGCTCCTAGATTCCAAGCAAATTCGTCAAGCCCTGTACATAGGTGTTTTCCGGTCCAACGATGACAGTAAATCGGGGCTGCTGCATGTGCTCACAGGGCTGGAGGAGAAGCTCCGCGACCCCTTGGGTATAGAGCGGAAGTGATGTCAGCTTGAGGGCGAGCCACCTCTACACCTCCTCCAGCCCTGTGAGCACATCCAGCGGCCATGATTTGCTTTCATTGGCGGACCGGGACACCTATGTAGATTATTTTGCATCAGACATGTGCTGTGAGTACTAAATTTTTTTTTAGCTGCCCACTAGATGCCACTTTTCCCTTTTTATGCACACAGGAGCTGTGGGGGAAATCGCATGGGATTTGGACAGGAATTTGTGCCTTTTGTATTGATGCAAATCGCAACGCAAAGTATCGGTTTCGGTATTGGGAGCATTTGGGCGGGTACCGATACTCGCACAAATGCTTGGTATCTGCACCAATACCGGTATCGGTAGTTAGTGCATTATAAAAGTTGCAGCTAAAGTGCCTTGAAAAGGTATTCATACCCCTTGAAATTTTCCACATTTTGTCATGTTAAAATCCCAATAAAATACATTTATGTTTTTGGTTGTATGTGATAGACCAACACAAAGGGACACATAATTGTGAAGTGGAAGGAAAATGATAAATGGTTTTCAATTTTTTTTACAAATAAATATGTGAAAAGTGTGGTGTGCATTTGTATGGCGCCCCCCGGAGTCAATACTTTGTAGAACCTCCTTTCAGTGCAAAAATAGCTGCAAGTCTTTTTGGGGATGTCTCTACCAGCTTTGCACATCTACTGTAGAGAGGGACATTTTTGCCCATTTTTCTTTGCAAAATATCTCAAGCTCTGTCAGATTGGATGGAGAGCGTCTGGACTGTGACTGGGCCATTCTAACACATGAATATGCTTTGATCTAAACCATTCCATTGTAGCTCTGGCTGTATGTTTAGGGTCGTTGTCCTGCTGGAAGGTGAACCTCCGCCCCAGTCTCAAGTCTTTTGCAGACTCTATCAGGGTTTCTTCTAAGATTGCCCTGTATTTGGCTCCATCCATCTTCCCATCAACTCTGATCAGCTTCACTGTCCCTGCTGAAGAAAAGTATTCCCACCACATGATGCTGCCACCACCATGTTTCACAGTGTGGATGGTGTGTTTCGGAGCGATGTGCAGTGTTAGTTTTCTGCCACACAGTGTTTTGCTTTTAGGCCAAAAATTAAAATGTTGGTCTCTCTGACCAGAGCACCTTCTTCCACATGTTTGCTTTGTCCCCCACATGGCCTCTCACAAACTGCAAACAGGACTTCTTATGACTTTCTTTCAACAATGGCTTTCTTCTTGCCACTCTTCCATTAAGGGCAGATTTGTGGAGAGCACGGCTAATAGTTGTCCTGTGGACAGATTCTCCCACCTCAGCTGTGGATCTCTGCAGCTCCTCCAGAGTTACCATGGGCCTCTTGGCTGCCTCTCTGATTAATGCTCTCCTTGCCCGGCCTGTCAGTTTAGGTGGACGGCCATGTCTTGGTAGGTTTTCAGTTGTGCCAAACTCTTTCCATTTTCAAATGATGGATTGAACAGAAGCTCTGTGAGATGTTCAAAGCTTGGCATATTTTGTTATAACCTAACCCTGCTTTACACTTCTCCACAACTTTATCCCTGACCTGTCTGGTGTGTTCATTGGCCTTCATGATACTGTTTGTTCACTAAGGTCATCTAACAAACCTCTGAGGGCTTCACAGAACAGCTGTACTGAGATTAAATTACACACAGGTGGACTCTATTTACTAATTAGGTGACTTCTGAAGGCAATTGTTTTCACTATATTTTAGTTAGAGGTATCAGAGTAAAGGGGGCTGAATACAAATGCACCCCACACTTTTCACATATTTACTTGTAAATAAATGTTGAAAACAATTTATAATTTTCCTTCCACTTCCAATTCCAATTATGGGTCACTTTGTGTTGGTTTATCACATAAAATCACAATAAAATAAATGTGGAAAATTTCAAGGGGTGTGAATACTTTTTCAAGGCACTGTATCCACACAGGTGTGATTGTATATTGTTGCACAGGCTGTATATAAATTGTTAACACACTATAGTATGCCTGTCAAGAAGGGCATGCCAACATCCAAGATGGCGGCCGTAGAAGACGGCCAGTGACTCCTGTTCCTGTGAGATGCGGCGTGCACCCCATGATCGTTTGGCGCCAGACAGGCCATTTGAACTGGGCCACTTCCCAGACTCCGGTGCTGTCCGTTCTACAGCGTTTTGTGTATCCTGATTCTGGTATCCGATTCCTGTTCCTGTTACCCGACCCGGCTTGTCTCTGATGCTCCTGCCTTCTACCTGCATCTGACCCGGCTTGTTTGACCTTGCTCTTGCCTGCCGCTCCTGCTACCTCGCTGCCAGCCCAATACCGATCCAGCCTGCACCTTGATTCCGCTCCTGCCTTCGCTTTGGTTCCTGACGTGCCCGCTAGTGTATGACCCGGCCTGCCTGCACCCGCTTCCTCTCCAGTCCTTCTCAGTCCTGTTGTGCACCCATCCATACGCAGCTTCTTCTGCCCTCCTGCCTGTGGTGCTCCCTCACAAAGCCGTTTCTGCTATCTGCTGACAGCTGCTCCTGGGCTTCTCCTGCAACGGTGTCCTCCTGCGGTTTCTTCAGAGGTTCCAGCCCAGCGACTTCATCAGCGATCCTGCCAGGCACTCGTGCGACTCTGCACTCTAGCGCTTCTGCTCTACCAGGGGCTCGGAGTCAGAGCTGTAAGAGAGGCCGTCCTCCGCACATCAGACTCTACCGCCAGGGACGTGACAATGCCCATGTAAATAAGGTCTAAAAGTAGCTTCCTGTTTACCTGATAGAACTACTGAGGTTGGCATTGCTGACCCCCTTCTAGTTGCCTGTCTGTCACTGGCTTTGAGATTTGTGATTTCTGAGACACAGATAGGGTTGCCACCTGTCCGGGATTCACCCGAACAGTTTGGGTTTTAGATCTTGTGTCTGGGTTTCAGTCCACCTAAAACTCGGACACATCAGCACCAGTCTCTCCTCTCCTTCCAGAGCTTCTAATTATATTGGTGGGGGTGGGGGTGACTTTAACTGGGGTATAGACTGGCCTGGGGGCTTATACTGGTGGACAGACTGGCCTGGGGGGATTTTACTGGTGGACAGACTGACCAAGGAGGGATTATACTGGAGGACAGACTGAGCTGGGGGGATTATACTGGGGGACAGACTGACCAAGGAGGGATTATACTGGAGGACAGACTGACCTAGGGGGGACTGTACTGGGGGACAGACTGACCTGGGGGGATTATACTGAGGTACAGACTGGCCTGGGTGGATTATACTGGGGGACAGACTGACCAAGGAGGGATTATACTGGAGGACAGGCTGACCTAGGGGGGACTGTACTGGGGGACAGACTGACCTGGGGGGATTATACTGAGGTACAGACTGGCCTGGGTGGATTATACTGGGGGACAGACTGACCAAGGAGGGATTATACTGGTGGACAGACTGACCAAAAAGGGATTATATTGGAGGACAGACTGACCTGGGGGGAGTATACTGGAGGACAGACTGGCCCGGGGGCTTTCACTGGTGGACAGACTGACCTGGGGGGATTATACTGGTGGACAGACTGACCTGGGGGGATTATACTAGTGGACAGACTGACCAAGGAGGGATTACATTGGAGGACAGACTGACCTGGGGGGTACTGTACTGGGGGACAGACTGACCTTGTTTGGTTTAATTACGTTTCTTAAACTTCTCCCATTTTTGCCACAATTTGGCCACACCCACTGTTCATCACGGGACGCTACATGCGCTGCAGTACTAATTTTCTTGGGGCACCCAAAGGTGTCTTAGGTCTTTTACAATCCTATAGTGTAAACTACAAAAAAATAATTCTTATGTGTAGCTAAAGTGTTTGGGGGTTTAGCTTGATGAAAAGGTGGCGACCCTAGACACAGACCTGGAACAATCATGCAAATCGCAAACATCAAGTTCCTCATCTAAATAGTCAAGTCAGTGACTTAGAAAGCATTGAAGCCATTGAATCAGTATGACAGCAATGGCAGTTCCCAGGCTTCCTTAGTAAATGTTCCTCTATAGAGCCGGTGTGGACACCTGGAAGCCATACTAATATACAATACCGGATGGCTTTATGAGTCACCCATGACTAAACTGTGCCGTTATCTTCCCAGACGGCTGGACTGGATCACGTTCACAACCTCAGCACTCCCATCTGCCTACCACAGCCCAGTTTTCACAGGATAGAGATGTGAAATGTTCTGATACTGTAATAAACAGGACAACTGTAATACACAACTGACCCAAACTACAGACAGATGCCAACACAAACCCAATTGCAAAAACTCTCTCCATTTAGTTCCATGTATTCTGTATTCTGCAGGAAATAAATAAAGGTTTTTCCACTTACAACATGGGATGTTATAATGTATGTATTACGTACCTGGTAGAGGCTAAGCCAACGGGGAGGGGGGGGGGGGCTTCCCCTTGCCTACTAAAATAAAGAAACACAGCAGAGGGTGCCAACTGTGCAGAATATAGGAAAATACTTTGGGCTAGATTCAGTAAGAGTTACTCCGGCGTATTCTGGAAACCAGATACGCTTAAATTAGGCTAAGATATGAGCGGCGTAAGTCTCTTACGCCGTCGTATCTTAGGGTGCATATTTACGCTGGCCGCTAGGTGGCGCTTCCGTCATTTTCGGCGTAGAATATGCAAATGACCTAGATACGCCGATTCACAAACGTACGTGCGCCCGGCGGTATTTTTTTACGTCGTTTGCGTAAGGCTTTTTCGGCGTAACGTTGCTCCTGCTTCTATGAGGCGCACGCAATGTTAATCGTTCCCGCTTCGATTTTTGAATTTTTTACGTCGTTTGCGTAAGTCGTTCGCGAATAGGGCTGGACGTAATTTACGTTCACGTCGAAACCAATACGTTGTTGCGGCGTACTTGGGAGCAATGCACACTGGGATATGTACATGGACGGCGCATGCGCCGTTCGTAAAAAACGTCAATCACGTCAGGTCATCATACATTAACATAAAACACGCCCCCCCTTCCACATTTGAATTAGGCGGGCTTACGCCGGCCCATTTACGCTACGCCGCCGCAACTTACGGAGCAAGTGCTTTGTGAATACTGCACTTGCCCATCTAAGTTGCGGAGGCGTGGCGTAAATAACATGCGCTACGCCCGCACAAAGATACGCTGCCCTTACTGAATCTAGCCCTTTATCGGCCACCTCAATACCGGGCACTTTCACCCCCTTCCTGCCCAGGCCAATTTTCAGCTTTCAGCGCTGTCGCACTGTGAATGACAATTACTCGGTCATGCTACACTGCACCCATATAACATTTTTATAAAAATAAAATACACACATAGAGCTTTCTTTAGGTGGTATTTAACCACTTCAGCCCCAGAAAGGATTTGCCCCCTTAATGACCAGGCCCTTTTTTGCGATACAGCACCGCATCGCTTTAACTGACAATTGCGCGGTCGTGCGACGTTGCACCTAAACAAAATGTATGTCCTTTTTTTCCCACAAATAGAGCTTTCTTTTGGTTTTGCTTTAAGTGTCCTCTGCCTGTGGCGCCTCCGTGTCGTGATTGTCTCCCCTCCCTTCTTTTTCCCCCCAAGCTTTTCCTTTATTTTGGGGCGATAGGGTCTCTGGTGGTAAGTCCCTCTGCCTTTTGGTGAATTTTGTTAACAAGGGTGCTCCTGTTATTTGCATTGTTGCTTTATTTTTGCTATTGTTGTATTTGTATCATTTTCTTGCTTATCTATGGTTGACGCATACATCCCCTGATGAAGCTTTGAGGCGAAACATGTCGGGATAACGTATGACCACTCAATCTTCAGAAAATCCTTATGTGTAACCACCATACTGGACTTAACTTGTATTGACAACCTTATGTGGTTTGCTACCCATTTTTTACTTTTTGTATAATAAAGATAATTCATATAAAATTCTTACTTACCTTTGTTTGGTTTCCATTATGTGAATAAACACCGCTTTAGTCCCTTTATCCACCCCTCTGTTTTTGGAATAAGCTTTCTTTTGGTGGTATTCGATCACCTCTGCAGTTTTTATTTTTTGCACTGTAAACAAAAAAAAACACCAATTTTAAAAAAATATATATATTTGACTTTTTGCTATAATAAATATCCCCCAAAAAAATGTCTTCATCAGTTTAGGCCAATATATATTCTTCTACATATTTGTGGTAAAAAAAAAATCACAATAAGCGTATATTTATTGGTTTGCGCACAAGTTATAGCGTCTACAAAATAGGAGATATATTTATGCCATTTCTATTATGATTTATTTTTTACTAGTAATGACGGCGATCAGTGACATTTATACAGGGGTCAGTGCTAAAAAAAAGCCACTGATTACAGTATAAATGTCACTGTCAAGGAAGGGGTTAACACTAGGGGGCGATTAAGGGCTTACATGTGTTCCCTGGGTGTGTTGGGCTACCCAGGACATGACAGAGATCACTGCTCCTGATGACTGGGAACAAAAGATCTCTGACATGTCACTAGGCAGAACGGGGAATTGCCCCATATAATCAAGGTCAAACTGTGTTACTCCATCCAGGGCAGTATTACCTCCACTCCACTTAAACACCCCCCCCCCCCCCTCTTCAGCTGCTTGACATTCACATGCAAGGTAACATGTGAACACAAAAATGGGACTAATAGTGTTCTTCATATAAAACCACAATTTATTAAAACCACTAATAAAAACACTGGGGTAGATTCAGTAACATCTGCGCTTTCTTTACGTAGGCACAGGGCACCGTTTTTGCCCTGCGCCCACGTAAATTTTCTGCGCTACCCGCGATTCACGGAGCAGTAGCTCCGTAAATTGCGTGTGCGCTCCGGCAAAATGCCCGGCGTAAGCGCGCGCAATTTAAATGATCCCGTAGGGGGCGGGAATCATTTAAATTAGGCGCGTTCCCGCGGCGATCGTAGAGCGCATGCTCCGTCGGGAAACTTTCCCGACGTGCATTTCGGCAAATGACGTCGCAAGGACGTCATTTGCTTCAAAGTAAACGTGAATGGCGTCCAGCGCCATTCACAAATCACTTACGCAAACTACGTAAAATTCTAATTTCGCGACGCGGGAACGACGGGTATACGTAACATTGACTGCCCCTGCTAATAGGCAGCCTTACGTGAAAACCGCCGTACGCAAACGACGTAAACTGCGTACGCAGGGCTCGCGTAACGTTGTGAATCGGCGTTAGTATGCAATTTGCATACTATACACTGAGCACAACGGGAACGCCACCTAGCGGCCATCGCAAGAATGCAGCCTAAGATATGCGGGCATAAGAGCCTTATGCCACGCATATCTTAGGCTGCAGTCGGCGTAACGAGGTTCCTGAATCAGGAGCATTCGTTACGCCGGCGCAAGTAAGCAATTGCGCTGCGTAACGATGGTTACGCAGGCGCAATTGCTCTCTGAATCCGGGCCACTCACTTTCAAAGAGCACACCCAGTGCTATGGTAAGCGCTTCACAATGTATACAGGAACTTTCCAATAGCTCGTACACATACAACCTTCACTTACAGCATGGCTCCGCTCCTATATGCATTACACCCAATAGCAGGGCTTCCTCAGTAGGCTGCTCCTATACTCTTTACACCTAATAGCAGGGTTTCCTCAGTAGGCTGCTCCTATACTTGTTACACCTAATAGCAGGGTTTCCTCAGTAGGCTGCTCCTATACTTGTTACACCTAATAGCAGGGTTTCCTCAGTAGGCTGCTCCTATACTCGTTACACCTAATAGCAGGGTTTCCTCAGTAGGCTGCTCCTATACTCGTTACACCTAATAGCAGGGCTTCCTCAGTAGGCTGCTCCTATACTCGTTAATACTAAAACTCCTCAATGTACTAATAAAAAAAAACTATACTCCTCAGTGTACTAAAAATGTTTTTCGTTTTCAAACCTCTGTCTAATTATTTCCACATTTGCATCCCTGTTGGGGGGATTTTCTCTTGCTTCCAAGCCCTGTGTGTAGACCAGTGGCGTTTGGTGCTCAAAATTGCAGCCTCACTGTGCCCATTAAATGCAGCCACTGTGCCATCAATTGTCACCAATGTGCCATGCCATCAAATGCAGCCACTGTGCCCCTCAATTGTCGCCACTGTGCCAATTGTCACCACTATGCCCCTCAATTGTCACCACTGTGCCCTTTAATTGTCACCATTGTGCCCATTGTTGCCACTGTGCATGTCACTGTGCCCTTTAATTGCTGCCACTGTGCCCATTGTCACTACTGTGCCCATTGATGCCACTGTGCCCTTTGTCACCACTGTGCCCATTGATGCCACTATGCCCTTTGTCGCCTCTGTGCCCATTGTCGCCTCTGTGCCCTGTAAAATGCACTTACCTTAATCCTTCCACCTCCCTCGATGTCTTCTCCTGCCTTGGTGACGCTTCAGCCAATCAGGTTACCGATAACCAGAATCGGCGAACCTGATTGGCTGAGACGGCCGTCAGTCTTATCCAAGGAACACACCCCCCCCCCATACGTTCCGAGGATAAGACATCCGGGAGACGAGGACTGTACTCGCTGGCTCTGATAGGCACTTCCGCACAGCCAACCAGCTGCCGTTATTCAGGTGGTCGGCGCTCAATGTCCGGCCACCTGAATAGACCAGCAGCAGCTGGCAACAATAACATACATTCATGCAATGCATGAATGTATGTTATTTTCAGTGGCGGTGCAGAGCCAGAGGGGGCTGCGCTCCAGCGCCCTCTATGGATGGACTGCCGCTGTGTAGAGTATGAAAGAGTGTGACCAAAATAGGAAGTGAGAGAAAATCTCCCCAGTAGGGACACAAACTTCAGCTATGACTAAGCACCAGTAAAAGGGTGTAAAACGCGTCAGCGGATCCATCCATTGTCTCTGTTCGTTGTATGGACTGATTTTATTTAATAAAGATTTTTTTTCATTGAAAAAAAAAAAAAGGACTTAATAGTATTAGAAATTCTGTATAAAGCCCTACAGAACAAAATATGTATAGTCCACATGAGCCTTGCTGCCTAACTGCAGACAGGAACCAGGAACTTTATACAGGAAAAAGACATAGAGCATACCTCAGATGCAGCTACCAATGTAAAAAACACTGACATCTACTGGTTGATGAATATACAGTATCTCCTAAATACTAATGTACAGTAGTTGTTGCACAAAAAATACAATTCGATATTCCGTCAGATACATACTGTATCAGGGCTGGACTGGGACGAAAATTTGGCCCTGGACTTCATCCAGACTGGCCCACTTTGACAGGTCTCTCCCATGGCAGCCGGACAACTCCACACCCCACCCCCCCGGCCACCCAAGCCCCCTCTCCCCCTTCACTAGCCACTAGCCATTCTACTTTATTAGAGTAGAATGGCTGGTACTGGTAGTCTTATAGGCAGAACCAGTGGGGAAGCTAGACATTATTTCAACCACGGCAAAGAAACAGTTTGGTGCCCCCCCCCCCCCCTTATGGGACAAGTTTAGGCAGAAGTGAGAAACTCCCAGGCCATAGCTGTTTACTCAGCTGTCTGTCCCCTCCCCCATGCTCCTCTGTCGTCGTCCCTGCTCCTCTGGTCCTCCCCCTGCTTCTTTGTTCCCCCCAGGTGAGTGTTGCGGTGAGGGAGAGGAGATGAGCACTGCGGGAAGGAAGAGACAGAGGAGCGGAGGGGGCGGCGGTCCGCTGTCACTTAAGCCGACCCACTTAGCTATCGGCCCACCGGGAAACTCCCTGTAGTCCCAATGGCCAGTCCAAACCTGTACTGTATAAGGAAACTGTTTTGCCTGACAAAAACTGTCATGGTTTTTAGCTGTTCTTTCAATCCAGGAACCCCCCTGCCAGACCATAAAGCTGGGCCCTGGACCATAGCTTTCTCCAATGAAGAAGTACAACATGGTTACTGGCACATCCCCTGTAAACAAACCTCCATTGTTAGACTTAGGCCCCATACACACGAGAGGATCGATCCGCTGAAATTGATCCGCGGATCGGTTTCAGCGGATAGATCCGCTGGTGTGTACGATCCAGCGGATATTTATCCGCGGATATATTTCGGGCCGACCGATTTCCAGCGGATACAAATTTCTTAGCATGCTAAGAAATCTATCCGCTGGAATCGGCTCCAGCGGATCGATCCGGTGGTCTGTACAGACTCACCGGATCGATCCGTCCGAACCCATCCCTCGCATGCGTCGTAATGATTCGACGCATGCGTGGATATCCTTATATGACAGCGTCGCGCACGTCGCCGCGTCATCATCGCGGCGACGGCGCGACACGTCACCGCGGACGGAATTCCGCGGGGATTTTGATCTCCTGGTTAGTACAACCAGGGGATCAAAATCCGCCAGAGGATTTATCCGCGGATACGGTCCGGAGGACCGTTTCCGCGGATAAATCCTCTCGTGTGTACCCGGCATAACGCTCCCAAGCTATACAATAATGCCTGAGAACTGGACTAGTTTACAGAGGCAATCCCTATTGTATGCAAGGTTACAAGCAGCTAATTTAAAGATATATTCAAGTAGTTATATCTGCTGAATTTAATTACATTTAATCCATTCTAACGAATATGTAACGGGATTAAAGGATCATTTTATTTATCAGTCTGGAGATATGCAGTAATCTTCACCAATGAGTTCCATCTGGACAATGACCCGAACATTCCAGTCTGACACTAAGAGAGGGAAGCAGAATGTCACCGGGAGCAATGACCTGGAGTCAGTACAGCGGAGAGCCAGTACATGCATTTATAAATGGTCTCTACGCACATGAAATTGACCGCAGCAAGCTGTCCGATCACCGCCTGTGTCTGTTTGATGAGCTGGACAGCTTGGAGGGGCTCCAGAACAAGCTAATCTTCCAGGAATGTTCAGTATCAAGCATGTTCTGAGATTTATGCTGGAATATAACAGAATTTGTTCTCGATACTAAAAATTTTGATAGAAGACAGAATGGTCTAATAAAAAAAGGGCATGTGTTCCAATGAAATATTAAACCGATAACAGGCTTCGGACAAACAGATGTCAGGTGCTACAAAGTTTCGGTGTGGAATTTACACCACCGGCACTCCCTCATCTCCCAAGCTGGGTACCTACTCCAAGGGGCAATAACGGGTATGTACTGTATGTTGTAGCCTGTGGTCAGTGTGGTGCAATAAACAGCAAACAGAGTGTAAATAGCAGTTCTTCCCAAATGGTAATCATAATACACCCAGGCAAACTGACCCATCAAGTTGACTTCAGTTGGTCCTTTAGAGACCATTAAACCAAAACTGTACTGTGGACACCCAGGGGAAGACTGGGCTGGGGGGCATGGACTCATTTGCCCCCTGGACCAATACTAATAAAGTATATTGGACCAGTGGCCCTGAGCAGAGATACTTTGCCATGTGGAGAGGGGCGGACTGACAACTCATGGGGGCCCCCGGGCAATAGGAGATTTTGGGGGCCCTGGGCAACAGGAGATTATGGGGCCCCTGAGCAATAGGAGATTATGGGGCAACACAGTATACACATAGGCCCGGATTCACAGACACTGGCGCACATTTATGCCGCCGTAGCGTATCTCCTTTATGCTACGCCGACGCAGCGCAGAGAGGCAAGCATGGAGTTCACAAAGCACTTCCTCCCAAAACTGCGCTGGGTTTCCTAGGCGTAAGCCGGCGTAGGTGGAAGTGGGTGTGAGCCATGCAAATGAGGCGTGACCCCATGCGAATGATGGGCCGAGCGCCAGACAGATACGTATAACGAACGGCGCATGCGCCGTCCCGTGGACACATCCCAGTGCGCATGCTCACAATCACGTCAGAACAACTGCCTAAGATACGCCAGATCACTGCCTACGGCGTGAACGTAACCTACGCCTAGTCATATTCACATCCAACGTAAACTACGTAAAATACGTTGGCTTGTGTTCCCTGGTGCAGACCTTTGCATGGATGCTGCTGAGTTACACCTCCTTTATGGGGCATAACTTTACGTCGTACATACAACTTACGCGCACCAGTCGTAGCCTGCGTCGGGCGCAAGTACGATCGTGAATCGGCGTATCTCCCTCATTTGCATATTTGAATAGAAAATCAATGGGAGCGCCACATGCGTCCAGCGTAAATATGCGGCCACTCTACGCCGGCGTAGGCAAATTACGTTGGTGGAATGAAGCCTGTTTTTAGGCGTATCTTAGTTTTGTGGGTCCGGCGCACAGATACGACGGCGCATATTTGCACTTACGCGGCGTATCTCAAGATACATTGGCGCAAGTGCTTTGTGAATCCGGGCCATACAGTATACATACACAGTATACACATACAGTATACATACTGTACACAGTATAGACACACAATATACACACACAATATACACACACAGTATACATACACACAGAATACACATACACACACTGAAAAGGTACTGGAGAGGAGGGGCAGCTATAATCCTGGGATTTTTTTAAAAACACAGATTTTTAGATACTGTCCCTGGTTTTACTGAGGCTGGCAACCCTGATGGGGCCCCCTAGTGGCCGCGGAGCCCGAATGGTCAGTCGGCCCCTGCATGTGGATATTGATCAGTCAGTAACACATGAAAGGCATTACTGTATATAACTATTTGCTTCCCATTCAGACTGGTGTTTACAGCACCTGGAATGGGGAAGTCTTCCAGCAACAATTTCTTGCAGCGCTAAAGTGTCATATGACTGAATGCCAAGTGCAATAAAAAAAAAAATCTAACGCTGGAACATGTGAAAAGGCATGTCACGATGATAGACAATGGCCCGGATTCACAGAGAGACGGGCGCACATTACGGCGCTGTAGCGCAAATAAAATACGCTACACCGACGCAGCGCAGAAAGGCAAGCATGGAATTCACAAAGCCACTGCTCCCAAAACTGCGCTGGGTTTCGAAGGCGTAAGTCGGCGTAGGTGGAAGTGGGCGTGAGCCATGCAAATGAGGCGTGACCCCATGCAAATGATGGTCCGAGCCCCAGACAGATACTTATCACGAATTGCGCATGCGCCGGGACGTGGACGCATCCCTCTGCGCATGCTCAAAACCACGTCGGAACAACTGCTTAGATACGCCAGGTCACTGCGTACGCCATGAACGTAACCTACGCCCAGCCAGACACACGTCCAACGTAAACAATGTAAAATACGCCAGCTTGAGTTCCCTGGTGCAGACCTTTGCAGGTCTGCTGCTGAGTTACACCTGCTTTATGGGGCTTAACTTTACGCCGGACGTACAACTTACGCGCACATCGCGTAGCCTGCGTTGGGCGCACTTAGGTTTGTGAATCGCCGTATTTCCCTCATTTGCATATTTGAATGGCTGAACAATGGGAGCGTTTAGCCTAAATGCCCGCAATCACGGCAGGACCGTGGATCTATGTCCTGTCAGAGGTGAGGAGACCGATGGTGTGTTCCCAGTACAGAGGAACACAGATTGGTCTCCTCCCCTTGTGAGTCCCCTCCCCCTACAGTTAGAATCACTCCCTAGGGAACATATTTAACCCCTTCAGCACCCCCTAGTGTTAACTCCTTCCCTGCCAGTCACATTTACACAGTAATCAGTGCAGTTTTATAGCACTAATCACTGTAAAAATGTCAATGGTCCCAAAAATGTGTCAAAGGTGTCCGATATGTCCGCCGCAATGTCATGGTCTCAATAAAACTCGCAGATCGCCTCCATTACTAGTAAAAAAAAAAGCAATAAATCTATACTCTATTTTGTAGACGCTATAACTTTTGCGCAAACCAATCAATATACACTTATTGCGAAAACATTTTAATATAGATTTTTGGGGATATTTATTATAGCAAAAAGTTTAAAAATATTGCATTCTTTTCAAAATGTACCCTCTATTTTTGTTTATAGCGCAAAAAATAAAAACCGTAGAGGTGATCAAATACCACCAAAGGAAAGCTCTATTTGTGGGGGAAAAAGGACGCCAATTTTGTTTGGGAGCCACGTCGCACGACCGCGCAATTGTCAGTTAAAAAACTACACAGTGGCAAATCGCAAAAAGTGCTTTGGTCAGGAAGGGGGTAAATTCTTCCGGGGCTGAAGTGGTTAAACTTGCAGCACAATTGCTCGCTATCTGGGTATGTTGGTTTACCTCCCTGCACCTCAGACTGTTAGGTCAGGTTCACATTTTAGTGGCGCAGTTAATGTGCACTAAGTTATAACAGCTGATTACATTTTGCGTGGTCTTCCAACGCACCTCAGCACGGCGAAAAAACGCATCTGGAGGTGTTTTTTATATTAAGATTCTTTTAGCGACTTTGGCCCAGATTCACAAAGAGCAAGTCACACATTATGCTGTCATAGAGTAACCACCGTACGCGACGCCAACGCAGCGCAGAGAGGCAAGCACTGCATTCAGCAAGCCTGTGCTCCCAACGCTGAGCCAGCGTGGCGTGGATTCTGAAGGCGCACGTCGGCGTAGGTGGAAGTGGGCGTGAGCCCATGCAAATGAGGCGTGACCCCATGTAAATGATGGGCCGAGCGCCAGACAGGTACGTATCACGAACTGCGAATGCGCCGTGACGTGGACGCAACCCCATGCGCCTGCTCACAACCACGCCGGCAAAACTTCCTAAGCTACGCCAGATCACTGCGTACAACGTGAATGTGACATACGCCCAGCCAGACACACGTCCAACGCACAATACGCCGGCTTGTGTTCCCTGATGCAGACCTTTGCATGTCTGTTGCCGGGTTGCACCTCCTTTATGGGAAATAACTTTACGCCGGACGTACAACTTACGCACATCTCGCGTAGCATGCGCCGGGCACACGCACGTTCGTGAATTGATGTATTTCCCCTTATTTGCATGTTTGAATGGCTAATCAATGGGAGCGGCACCATGCGCCCAGCCTAAATGTGCGCCCACCCTACGCCGGCGTGAGCAAGCTATGTCAGCGGGGTGTAGCCTGGTTTTAGGTGCATAACTGTTTGCGGGTCTGGCGCACAGATACGACGGCGCACATTTGCACTTACGTCGGCGTAACTTGTTATACGTCGGCGTAAGTGCTTTGTGAATCTGGGCCTTTGTTCTTATAAGTAAAGATTCCAGGAATGAGTGACAGAACAGGTAAGAATAAACTGGCAGTCTTTGAAGTTTTCTATTTTTAAGGTAATGATGACTACATGGTCGCTTTAAGCTTGGTCTTGTCTCGGGCTATTTTCGGAATGACCTAATAGAGAGTCTTTGCGTGTCATAAATTACCTTCTGTTCAGAGGCTTAGACTCTGTCATTATTTTCCACTTGTGCTAGACTGATTTATTCTGTGATTTTAAACATTTCAGTAACAACTGGTTTCACAATCTTCATGTTTACTTAACTACTGTTAGCCTACTATGAAGCCAATCCAGGGATTTTGGGGTCTTTTTTTTTTTTTTTTTTTTAGATTCTATTTTTTTTCCCACTTCTTAGGAACTCAGTAAATTCGCAGATTTCTATAAAGCTGGGCAAAGTGGTGCGCTTTAGTGCATTGTGGCATGATATAGTGTAGGTCCGTTGGCACCTACTTTACTGTTTATTGAGGAACACTTCTAAATAGCACCAGTCATTGTGCATTACGATTTGCTGCTGTAATTAGAGGTGTTGTATGTGGAGTAGCGTTTTTTTGGGGCTGGACGGCGGGGTTGTGTGACTTATCAGTGCCCATCAATGCTGACCACTGACCTACCTGCACTGACCTACCTACATTGACCTACCTGCACTGACCTATCTGACCAACATACAGTGACCAGTGACCTGCATGAACTAACACACACTGACCTACTGACAATGGCATAGATACACACACACTGACTTACCTGAGCTCAGCCGTGCTGTCAGTCACTCGTCACTGTCAGAGAGGAGAGGAGCTGCCATACCGAGGAGAGGAGCTGCCATGCCAAGGAGGAGGAGGAGAGGAGCTGCCATGCCGAGGAGGAGGAGCTGCCATGCCAAGAAGAGGAGCTGCCATGCAGAGGAGGAGGAGAGGAGCTGCCATGCCGAGGAGGAGGAGAGGAGCTGCCGAGCCGAGGAGCAGAGAGAGGAGAGCCGCCCGCCCGAGCAGGGATATTGTTCGGCGGCTGCATTTTGAAATTCCCGCCTTCTGGAGACTCTGCAGGCTATGATGGACGCACCGCGTCACACGTCCCATGGTCCTCCTGGATTGGCGCTACAGGCTCCAGAAGGCAGGACCTATGGCACTCGGCCACACTCAGCCGAACTCGGCCCCAGCCGCACTCGGCCGAACTCGGCCACAGCCGCACTCGGCTGCACTCGGCCATCAGATCAGTCCCGGGCCCCAGCGCTCGGGGCCAACAATACAAAGCATAGGTAAATAGATTCGGGGCTTTTCGAGGGCCCATTCGGTGCTCCAGCCCCCCAAGCCCGGGCCTAACGACGCCCCTAGTCTAACCTTATGTAGCACTACCCCCCAAAGGAGCTGCTGGTTTAGATTTGGGCCTGCCATTACCTTAATGTTCCATACGCTCGTTTCAGGGGTTCTCCTTGAAGAGTCCACAAAAATGTCTGCACCAAACACAAAGTCTCTTTCAAGGTTTTTTTATTGAACAAAGTTCTTAAACAGAGGGGTAGAGGGATGGGGAGAGACTCAGGTACCTTTGCGGATCACAGGTACAACTTAGATCCAGAGGATTAACTCAGTTCCACACTGGATTTCAGCAACCACCAGGCCTACTCTTACTGGCCTAGCAGCTGGTGCGAAGATTGTCAAAGTCTCTGCCACAGACTTGATAAGTGTTGTCAGGACGTCCCACGATCTTCTGCCACAAAATCGCGTAACCACAAAACTCCTGGGCCTACTCTCAATTGCAAAGCCATGGGCCAGCCGGCCCCAAGGCTAAAAAACAGTTCACACATCCCTGAGGCCAGGAGGGCCATTAGGTCGGGATCGTCAAAATGAACCCCGCCAGAATGGCTTCTGTCCCTTAAGTACCCCTCCCCAGAATGCACAGCGGGTTGACCATGCCCCCTGAGCTGCTTCTGGGAAAGAGATACCCAAGGCATCCAGACTACTACCTTTCCAACCTTGACCTGTGGTAACAGCGACACCCACTGTCAAGGGGAAAATTGTGCAATCCAGCTAAACTGAACAGAACCAACAATTTAGCATAATTATTCTGAGCTAAATTACAGCTCAGGCAACTACAATTTAACATATAGCGCCCACTCAATGGGAGCATAGCGCTACACTTATATAAGTAAACCCAAGTTATTATAGTAAGTGGCAGAAGTGAGCCAGTTCCTGAAAGGAAAAGGTTGGGGATACTACAAACACAATGCTAAAGAAGTATCTTAGCTGGCAGGAAAGGAGTGAGGAGGGTATGACAATGGGCAGTAGGTGCAGGAGAGGAGAGCAATTGGCAGTATACGAAGGAGAGGGGTGTGCAGGGTATGACAGTGTGCAGTATGTACAGGAGAGGAGTGTGGAGAGTATGATAGTGGGAAGTATGTATAGGAGAGGAGTGTGGAGGGTATGACAGTGGGCAGTATGTACAGTGGAGGAGTGTGGAGGGTATGATAGTGGGCAGTATGTATAGGAGAGGAGTGTGGAGGGTATGACAGTGGGCAGTATGTATAGGAGAGGAGAGTGGAGGGTATGATAGTGGGCATTATGTATAGGAGAAAAGAGTGGAGGGTATGACAGCAGGCAGTATGTATAGGAAAGGAGTGTGCAGGGTATGATAGTGGGCAGTATATATAGGAGAGGAGTGTGGAGGGTATGACAGTGGGCAGTATTTGCAGGAGAGGAGAGTAGAGGGTATGACGATGGGCAACCTTTGTAAGAGGAGTGTGGAGGGTAAAACAGAAGACAGTATACGCAGGAGAGGAGTGTGGAGGGTATGACAGTGGGCAGTATTAACAGGAGAGGAGAGAGGAGGGTATGACAATGAGCATCATATGCAGGAAAGGAGTACAGAGGGTATTTAACATATAGCGCATACTCAATGAGGGCATTGCGCTACACTTATATAAGTAAACCCAAGTTATTATAGTAAGTAGCAAAAGTGAGCCAGTTCCTGAAAGGGAAAAGTTGGGGAAACTACAAACACAATGCTAAAGAAGTATCTTAGCTGGCAGGAAAGGAGTGAGGAGGGTATGACAATGGGCAGTAGGTGCAGGAGAGGAGAGCAATGGGCAGTATACGAAGGAGAGGGGTGTGCAGGGTATGACAGTGTGCAGTATGTACAGGAGAGGAGTGTGGAGAGTATGACAGTGGGAAGTATGTATAGGAGAGGAGTGTGGAGGGTATGACAGTGGGCAGTATGTACAGAAGAGGAGTGTGGAGGGTATGATAGTGGGCAGTATGTATAGGAGAGGAGTGTGGAGGGTATGACAGTGGGCAGTATGTATAGGAGAGGAGAGTGGAGGGTATGATAGTGGGCAGTATGTATAGGAGAAGAGAGTGGAGGGAATGACAGCAGGCAGTATGTATAGGAAAGGAGTGTGCAGGGTATGACAGTGGGCAGTATATATAGGAGAGGAGTGTGGAGGGTATGACAGTGGGCAATATGTGCAGGAGAGGAGAGAGGAGGGTATGACAATGAGCATCATATGCAGGAAAGGAGTACAGAGGGTATAAAAAAGGGCAGTATGTGTAGGAGAGCAGAGGGTGTGACACAGGGCAGTTTGCGCAGCAGAGGAGAGCAGAGCATGAGACAATGGGCAATATATATAATTTATTGGATATCAATAGAGCCAGCCTCCATATTTTTAGCTTGAATCCTTACTCTGAGAAAAAGAAGGGTTCACCCTTGCAGTGGTGCGCAATAGTTAACTGCTTGTTTCTGTCCGGGGGACAGAAAAAGCACCTTTACTTTATTGATCCTCTGCTTCCCCCGTAAACCGTGCTACCCCATGTCCTCGCAGAGAGTGGACTATTCCCCAACATCCTCACATCCAATATAGGGATATAGTCTCTGCATCAGTCTTGATAACACCAGAGGCCCTCAGTCCACCAGAATGCATTGTGAGAGAAGGTGGAAGGGACAAGTCTAACAGTGTGGATGAGCCTGTTGAAGCAGAGGATTGAGTAGGTAAAACAGCTTTACTCCGTCCCCTAAACAGTGTAATCGGCGTCTGGCGCCGTAATGCGTTCCACGCTGGAGCGCAGCGCGGCGACCGTGCGATGACGTCATCGCCCGGCGCCGCATGCGTTCCAGCCTGGAACGCGGAAGTGCCGAATGCAATCAGCTGCATTCGGCACACATGCTCTTCTACTATAAACCGAACGGCTTGTATGGTACACGCCGTTCTATTATTGTCAGCCGTAGCTCGGTCATGCTACAATCTTACTGCCAGCGCTCTTCACGCTACAGATCAACCTTACCAGGAATCTCCAGGCCAAAATAGCCATCATGCTATCTACCTCCAGACAACCATTTCTACTGGCACCCTAAGAGCAATTCCTTGCTGACACCCTACACTACGGAATCCCTTGTCTCAAGCCCTGCAAACGGATAAGTAGCACATCTTTTACTTGTAGTGCTTTAGGAAGATCTGCTACACATATTGTTTCAAAGCAAATGCTATTTAACGTTGGCTTGTAAACTATCATCTTAACTTGGGACTCACTGTTGTGCTTTGGCTGTTTGCTGTGGAAACATCTTAGGCCGAGTACTCACGGCAGGACATGTCCGATGAAAACGGTCTGCAGACCGTTTCCATCGGACATGTCTGGCCGGGGACTGCCCGGGGACTTCTGTTCGATGGCTATATACACCATCGAACAGAAGCCCGCGCGTAAACATTACGCGGGGCGTGTCCGCGGTGTCGCCGCGTCGATGACGCGGTGTCGCCGCGACAATGACGCGGCGACGTGGGCGGGCCGCCTTAAAAATGCTTCCACGCATGCGTCGAAGTCATTCGACGCATGCGAGGGATGCGGGCGGCAGGACATGTACGGTAGGTCTGTACAGACGACCGTACATGTCCGGGCGGACAGGTTTCCAGCGGACTGCTTTAAAACAAGTCCGGGAAACAGTTGTCCGCTGGAAACCTGTCCGATCCGTCCCAAAATGGTCCGCTCGGGCCAACACACGGCCAAACATGTCTGCTGAAACTGGTCTGCGGACCAGTTTCAGCAGACATGTTTGGTCGTGAGTACGGGGCCTTAAAGGAACATATACTTTCAATAAGCTGAGCTATATATGCCTCTCTTATGCAAATACTAGTTGCTATCACTATTCATACTAACTACGTGCTTGACATAAGTTTTTAATTGTTAAAGGGCCCTTGCCCCAAGTTACTGAATATGTTCGCTCTAACTTTTCTATGCTAAGGGTTGGAGGTAATACATACTGTACCTACTCCCTTAGTGGCCTAATGCACCACTGTATGTTTAAGTGATATGATATAGAGAACCCCCAAAATCCTGTTTGTGTGGAGTGACACCTGGGGTCCGATACTGATAATCACTTGCATACATTTGTGCATTGTAATCTCCTATTGAATCGTATCTTTTAATGCTAGGCTCTGGTCGCATGTTGTAATGCGATCACCCCTAGAAGCTCAACACATTCTTTTATGTGAGAAAGAGATGATGTAGAGAACCCCCAAACTCCTGTTTGTGTGGAGTGACGCCTGGGGTCCAATACTGAATTCTCACATAGAGAATTGCATTGAAATTCCTTGCTAGCCGCAGTTGTGGTTCACTCCCGTTCACCAGAGCTGTTACTGACATAGACCTCCAGTAATGCAAGAAGGTGTGGGGGAGTGTGTGTGGAGGAGTGTGTGGGAGGGTGTGTGTGGAGTAGTGTGGGGGAGGGTGTGTGTGTGAATGGAGGGTTAGGTAAGTAACACTGTTGAATCCAGTCCCTGTAGATATAAATGAGCACCCTTGTAGATGCGACCCCGCTGCCAGGGAAATTTAACTTTCCTTGTAGTTCAGCTCTAAAGTGGTTGTAATATTCCCAGTGAGGTGACTGGCATCAGGTGATACACAGAAATGAAACAAATCCTCCTACATAAGTTGTACCGCATCCCTCTCTCCTCTACAGCCTCCTAAAGCACACATTTTACACAGCATGTCTGAGCTCCAGAAGGCAGGGGGAGGGGATCTCTCACGCTGCAAAATACAGAGCAGGGAACTGACTGTAACCTGATACTTGAGTGGAGGGAATGGACACACCCCATCTACACAGTCTCTTGGGGAAACATGCACAGCTGAGACTGTCAATCACAGGCTATGTTCTAAAACTCCCTGTCCCACTTGATCCCTTGGAGCTGGCATTAGCAGGGACCTAGTTTTGATAGGAACCAGCTACCGCCTAGGCAATCCGAGTGGTAGTTCAGCCCCATCTCTTTGCCCACAGCCTTCAGGGACCCACCATAGGTCCCAGAAGGCTGTGTGATCACTTACAGTGCACATGCTCAGTGGGAAGCCAGTTGTAAAGCTGCAAGGAGTCACAGCAGGATTCCCACAGTAAACATGGCGGTGCCAGCATTGGCGGCTGGTGCTAAACAATTTGGGGGGCGCAAACAAACTAATTAAAAAAAAAAAACATGAATTGCAGCCACTGTGCCATCAAACGCTGCCACTGTGCCATCAAACGTTGCCACTGTGCCATCAAATACTGCCACTGTGCCATGAAATTCTGTGACTGTGCCCATCAAACGCTGCCACTGTGCCATCAAATGCTGCCACTGATGCCATCAAATGCGACTGTGCCCATCAAACGCAGCCACTGTGCCCATCAATTGCAGCCACTGCGCCATCAATTGCAGCCACTGTGCCATCAAAAGCTGACAGTGTGCCATCTAATGCTGCGACTGTGCCATCAAATGCTGTCACTGTGCCATCAATTGCAGCCACTGTGCCATCAATTGTAACCACTGTGCCATCAAATGCTGCGACTGTGCCATCATGACTGTGCCCATCAAACGCTGCAAGTGTGCCCATCAAATGCTGCCACTGTGCCAAATCCTGCCAGTGTGCACCCCGCCTTTTTGCCGTCTGCCCGACACTTACCCTTATCTTTTTATCCTGCTTTCAGAATAAGACACATGACAGGTAAGGATAAAAAGATTCTGCTATTCACTGTGGTCTTATACAAACTTTGATAACTGTAAGTGAAAATTTGTGAAAAATCTAAAAATTACAAACTTGATTTGACCACTTGAGGTCAAAAGTATAAAAAAAGTAAAAAAAAAAATGTGGGAACTTAGGAAGTATGTGTATCTTTCCTGCTAAATCTTCCCTTTCACTCAATGCTGCTCTTAAGGTTATTGTGAATTCCTTGAGTCTGGGGTCAGGACTGTATGTTTGAATATACTTTTATCTTTCTGACATATTAATGACAGAAGACTGTTAATGATAACAAAAAGAACACCATGTACGATCGTAGTGCTGGAAGGGTATAAAATGTAAATTGTATGTCGTCATTGCTAGGGAGTCTCCCGCTGGGAATTTTACAACAGTTAACTTTTCTCCTAATTGAATCAGTACTCTATCGCTACCTCCAGAAAGAAATACAGATGCTTTCTCTGTCTTTAATGGCATAACATTTTTCTTGGGCTATGATGTAAGGGTTGTTCCACTTTCATCAATGCCGAACCCCCCTGCCCCCACCCCCCCACCCCATCTTATAAAGTAGTATTTTCTAAGGATCAGGTCTATATAGACCAAGGAGCAGAGGGACAATTAATGTTTAATTAAAAATAAAATGTGCAAAAAGATTTTGCTCCAAGCCATTTTTTCAAATTTCCGGTCAATGATAACAGCATAGAACATCCCCTGATCCCCATCCTTGGGTCTACATGTCCCATGGGTCCATGCATGCTGGGCTTGGGCAAGCTCGTACATGCTGGCCATTTTTGGACAGGCGGGCGTATGCGCAGTGTGTCAGCGACGTAATGGCGCCGCCTGGAGCCATTTTTGAATGAACGACAGTATACACTAGGTCTCGCCAGCACATCAGCAGGCACGCCTTCCTGACCCGGAGACTGCAACCCGGCCCGCACCATGGCTGGAGCCTGTGGGGACTCTCTTCACTAAGCCACTGTAAGCATGGAATACCAGAGACCAGACCCCTGTAACTCTAACCACCTCCTTTATCCTTTCCACATCCTCTAAACACCTCCTGTATCTTGTCCACATCCTCCAACCACTTCCTGTATCCTGTCCACATCCTCTAACCACTTCCTGTATCCTGTCCACATCCTCTAACCACTTCCTGTATCCTGTCCACATCCTCCAACCACTTCCTGTATCCTGTCCACATCCTCTAACCACTTCCTGTATCCTGTCCACATCCTCTAAACACCTCCTGTATCTTGTCCACATCCTCCAACCACTTCCTGTATCCTGTCCACATCCTCTAAACACCTCCTGTATCTTGTCCACATCCTCCAACCACTTCCTGTATCCTGTCCACATCCTCTAACCACTTCCTGTATCCTGTCCACATCCTCTAACCATCTCCTGTATCTTGTCTGCATCCTCTAACTGCCTCCTGTATCTTGTCCGCATCCTCCAACCACCTTCTGTATCCTGTCCGCATTCTCTAACCCAGGGGTCGTCAACCCCTGTTTCCCGGCCCACTACCGGGCCGTGGCCCTTCTGCAGACGGGCCACAGGTGCGGACGGCGGTCAAGAGACATGCTGGGCTGCCGGTGTTGTGCCGAGAATGGTTTCCCCGTCGGAATCTGTTCCCAAAGCAGAGGGCCTGAGAGGAGGGGCGGTATTAGGATCATTAGCATTTGTGGGTACAGTAGGAGGAGCCGCATTGCAGAGGGCTGGAGAGTCGGAGTTCCGTTTGGAGCCAAGAGCCAGGGGGAACAGATTCCGACGGGGAAACCGCTATCGGCACAACACCTCGCCAGCCCTCTGCTTTGGGAACAGATTTCGTCAGGGAAACCATTCTCGGCACAACACCGGACCCTTCCTCTGCCAGGCGAGACCGTGGGAATTGCAGTTCACCCCCTCAGCTGTCTGCCTGATAAACCACAAGGGGTGCTCCACTCACTCCGCATCTGGTGACAGGCAACGTGGCAAGTGACTATCTACACCTGGTGACAGGCAGCATGGCAAGTGACTATCCACATCTGGTAGCAGGCGACAGTGGCAAGTGACACGCTCAGGGCTCCCTGATTCTACATTATGGTGAGCTGAACTATTTAATTTATTACTACAATGTAATAATACAAATCATGCGCTTCAATCACCCTGACCAAAGGGGGGGGGGGGATTGGTGGGACTTTAAATGAAGCACACTGCTAAAAATTAAAAATGCATTTATGTTTATTGATTCCTGATACATAATTGTATACTGGTAATAACTGTAATAATAATAGCATTGGGTAACAGATTAATGGTTCATGTGTATACACATATATTCCAACATAGATAAGGATAGTAAATAAATACATATAACCATATATTGCCATAGCCACAGTAGGCAGTTGAATCTCAGACATAGTTTTGCAATGTAATCGCATCTAACAGTCGTTGAGTAGATCTACGCGTTTCATGGGTTTTCCCAATCATCAGGAGCGGTTAAAAGCAATAATTTTCTATAATAAAACATAATAATGAGAATAAGTGCAATATACTTTCATGGATGGGACAAGGGGGAATGATTAATCCTGACACCATATTAAGCATGGTGCCGTCATGTGATTGAAGCGCTAACACCAGCCATTGCCCGCAAAAAATCGTGACACCCCCAACTACCACTGTCCGCATCTTCTTCATTATTAATATTTGCACTATTTTGCACTGAAAACAGCAGTTTTATGTACTTTTTTGCAGTGTCAGTAAAAAAGTTGGCTCTGTCAGTAAATTTCATGATTTTTGCAAGTAAAAAAATTGATGCTATTTGTTAATTTGGGGCATTCTGTCAGTAAATTACACACTGGCACAGAACAGAGAACCCAAATTACCAAGCGGCTCTTTCAGAGATAGCACCATAATACCGTATATATACTCGAGTATAAGCCAAGTTTTTCAGCACATTTTTTTTGTGCTGAAAATGCCTCCCTCGGCTTATACTCGAGTCACCTTTTTGCGCCTGATCTCCTGGACTTTGGGGACCCGGTACCGGCCGGCACACATGTAGCCCCACTCTTCCTCTACAAGTGTGCAAAGTTTGTTGTCCGGGGGAACCTATGGTGGGATGCACCGATTTTTCATAGCCGGCCACCCCTTCCATAGACTCCCATGTAAAATGGTAATTTGTCTGGTGAATTTGGGGACCTGATGCCGGTCGTAGGTCCCCTGGACCCGGAACTTGGCACACATGTAGCCCCATTTCTCCTCTACAAGTGTGTAAAGTTTGTTGTCTAGGGGACCTACAGCTGGGGAGCACCGATTTTACAAAGCTGGGCACCCCTTCCATAGACTCCCATGTTAAACGTCAGTCTAGTCATGGGCACAGTGAGGCATGGGCACAGTGAGGCATGGGCACAGTGAGGCATGCACATGGACACAGTGAGGCATGAACACAGTGAGGCATGGGCACAGTGAGGCATGCACATGGGCACAGTGAGGCATGGACAAAGTGAGGCATGCACATGGACACAGTGAGGCAAAGTGAGGCACAGTGAGGCATGCAGATGGACACCCTAGGCTTATACTCAAGTCAAAACGTTTTCCCAGTTTTTTTGTGGTAAAATTAGGTGCCTCGGCTTATATTTGGGTCAGCTTATACTCGAGTATATACGGTAATTAGTAAAATGATAGATACAAACCACATGATAATAATTTAAAATAAAGGGTAACAAAATGATTGATCATATCTGAAACATACAAAGAAATAAAAAATGAACAAAAGCAATAATACTACAATAATAATGGTGATGTTCTTAACTGATGGTACTTGGGGAAATAATGATGTTATAAATTATGGGCCTGATTCATAGAACCAGTTACGCATAGATAGGGCTGAGATCCGACAGTGTTACACTGTGTTACACTGTCGGATCTTTTTTTGGATTTAAAAATGGCGCCGGGGGCGTTCCCGCTGATTTACACTGAATAATATGTAAATCAGCGAGATACGCGAAATTCACTAACGTACGCGGACCCGACGCTGTGTTCTTACGTCGTTTCCGTAGCGCGGTACCCGTCGTATACTTACCCCTGCTAAAAGCAGGGGTAAGTATTGTTAAGTATGGCCGTTGTTCCCGCGTCGATTTGTATTTTTTTTACGTAGTTTCCGTAAGTCGTTCTCGAATACGGAACTATGTAGTTTGCGTACGCATCGAAACCACTGACGTCCTAGCGACGTCAGTGGGAGCAATGCACGCCGGGAAATTCCCCGGACGGCGCATGCGTATTTAAATCGGCGCGGTAGCGCGCCTGATTTAAATAGTACACTCCCCCAGCCGCGGAATTAGAATTCCGCCGGGGGAGTTAGGATCCGCCGTCGCAAGTTTGGAGGTAAGTGTGTTGTGAATTTGACACCTTCCTCACAAACTTGCGAGGGCGGATCTTAAAACACATAGGTTACACGGATCTAAAGATCCGCTAACCTTTTTTGAATCTGGCCCTGTATTTCTACAATCACAATAAAAAAATGATCGATAAAAAACGTGTTAAAAATGTAAAATAAAATGTAATGAAAAAAATTTATCATATGTGAAACATACAACATAATAATAGACTAACAAAATAATTTTACAATAATTATAGTGACATAACTGAGTAATGGTTTTTGGGGAATTAATGATGATATAAATCATATTACTATAAGCATGACAAAAAAATATACAGTACAGACCAAAGGTTTGGACAAACCTTCTCATTCAAAGAGTTTTCTTTATTTTCATGACTATGAAAATTGTAGATTCACACTGAAGGCATGAAAACTATGAATGAACACATGTGGAATTATACATAACAAAACAGTGTGAAACAACTGAAAATATATTTCATATTCTAGGTTCTTCAAAGTAGCCACCTTTTGCTTTAATTACTGCTTGGCATTCTCTTGATGAGCTTCAGGAGGTAGTCACCTGGCGCAGCACCCCATCACTCTCCTTCTTGGTCAAATAGCCCTTACACAGCCTGGAGGTGTGTTTGGGGTCATTGTCCTGTTGAAAAATAAATGATGGTCCAGCTAAACGCAAACCGGATGGAATAGCATGCCGCTGCAAGATGCTGTGGTAGCCATGCTGGTTCAATATGCCTTCAATTTTGAATAAATCCCCAACAGTGTCACCAGCAAAGCACCCCCACACCATCACACCTCCTCCACCATGCTTCACAGTGGGAACCAGGCATGTAGAGTCCATCCGTTCACCTTTTCTGCGTCGCACAAAGACACGGGGGTTGGAACCAAAGATCTCAAGTTTGGACTCATCAGACCAAAGCACAGATTTCCACTGGTCTAATGTCCATCCCTTGTGTCCTTTAGCCCAAACAAGTCTCTTCTGCTTGTTGCCTTTCTTTAGCAGTGGTTTCCTAGCAGATATTCTACCATGAAGGCCTGATTCACACAGTCTCCTCTTATCAGTTCTAGAGATGTGTCTGCTGCAAAAGGAAGAACCTAGAATATGAAATATATTTTCAGTTGTTTCACACTTTTTTGTTATGTATAATTCCACATGTGTTCATAGTTTTGATGTCTTCAGTGTGAATCTACAATTTTCATAGTCATGAAAATAAAGAAAACTCTTTGAATGAGAAGGTGTGTCCAAACTTTTGGTCTGTACTGTAGATACAAATCACATGATAATAATTTTAAATAAAGGCTAATGAATTTTTTTATCGTATTTGAAACATACAAAGAAACAGTGAACTAACAAAACTAATAATACTGTAATAATAATAATAATAGTGACTAAAAGGGGTTGTAAAGGAAAACATTTTTTTTCATACGGTAATAAGCATCCTTTACCTGCAGACATTCCTCTTTTCACTTCCTCATTGTTCGTTTTTACTCAGAAGTTGCTCTATTTCTTCTCTGTTCTGTTCACTTCCTGCTTGTCTGATTGTTACTGACCACCGTGATGGGAGGCTTTACTGCGGTGGTCAGTAACGTGCTCGCCCCCTCCTGGGAACTACATCTGTGCGGCAGGACGCTCTCTACATGTTAGAGACTTCAAGGAGGTGTGAATTACTGGGCGTGCCGCAATTTATACTGGGAAATGTAGTTCTTACAGAAACTAGAACACCGGAGGTGATATAGATGAAGGAATTTAATAGGTATTTACTCGTTTTTTAACAGAATCATTACACTATTCTGTCTGTCTACCTTGCAGACATTGGCCCAGATTCAGGTAGATCCGCGCAATATTTGGGCAAAGATTTTTCTCTGCGCCCATGCAAATATTTCGATTTGCCCGCGATTCACGGAGCAGTAGCAGTAGCTAATTTGCCCTGCGTAAGGGCGCCTAATGTAAATGATCCCGCCGGGGGCGGGAATCATTTAAATTAGGCGCGCTCCCGCGCCGAGCGAACAGCGCATGCTCCGTCGGGAAACTTTCCCGACGTGCATTGCGGCAAATGACGTCGCAAGGACGTCATTTGCTTCTAGATGAACGTGAATGGCGTCCAGCGCCATTCACGAATCACTTACGTAAACGACGTGAAATTTAAATTTCACGAGCGGGAAGGGCGGCTATACTTTAGCATTGGCTGCTCCTACTATGAGAAGGAGCAGCCTTACGCTAAAGTCGCCTTACGGAAACTCCGTACCTTGCGTGCGCAGGGCCCGCGCAACTTTTGTGAATCAGTGGTAGTATGCAATTTGCATACTATACGCCGATCACAATGGCCGCGCCCCCTAGCGGCCAACGCAAGAATGCAGCCTGAGATATGAAGGCATAAGGAGGCTTATGTCTGTCATATCCTAGGCTGCAGTCCGCGTAGCGATGTTCCTGAATCAGGGGCATTCGCTACGCGGGAGCAAAACAGCTATTGCGCCGCGCAACCTATGGTTGCGCGGGCGCAATAGCTTCTTGAATCTGGGCCACTCATTTTAGGCAAAACATTTTTTTCCTTTACAACTCCTTTAAGTGACTAATGATGCTTGGGTAATTAATGATGATACAAATCCTGGGCCAGATCCACAAAAGAGATACTCCGACTTAACTGCTGTTCAGTCTGTGTGTAACTTTGGAAACGATCCTCAAAAGGCTTTTTCCAAAGTTAGGCAGAAGATCAGGCATGTGTAATTGAATTACACTGCCGAATCTTAGGATGCAGTACCGCATCCGCCGCTGGGGGCATTTCGAGTCGAAATGCCGTTGCTAGTATGCAAATTAGCACTTAAGGCGATCCACAAAGCTTTCCAGCTTCCTTTTTGCGCCGTAAGTGTTATTTTGCAAGTGTAAAATTAGGGCTGGTTCTACAAAGTGTAAACTAGTCACACCTTGTAAAAGCCCATTCCAGCGCCGGCATTTGGTATGCTTTCCCGAGGGAGAACTCCACGGCAATTTGTAAAGACAAAACCGGCATGGGTTCCCCCCCAGGAGCATACCAGGCCCTTAGGTCTGGTATGGGTTGTAAGGGGACCCCCCTACGCCAAAAAATCGACGTAGGGGGTCCCCCTACAATCCATACCAGACCCGTATCCAAAGCACGCTACCCGGCCGGCCAGGAAAGGAGTGGGGACGAGCGAGCGCCCCCCCCCCTCCTGAGCCGTGCCAGGCCGCATGCCCTCAACATGGGGGGGTTGGGTGCTCTGGGGCAGGGGGGCGCACTGCGGGCCCCCCCACCCCAGAGCATCCTGTCCCCATGTTGATGAGGACAGGACCTCTTCCCGACAACCCTTGCCATTGGTTGTCGGGGTCTGCGGGCGGAGGCTTATCGGAATCTGGGAGTCCCCTTTAATAAGGGGGCCCCCAGATACCGGCCCCCCACCCTAAGTGAATGGATATGGGGTACATCGTACCCCTATCCATTCACCTGTAGGCAAAAAGTAAAATGTAGTAAACACACAACACAAGGCTTTTTAAAATATTTTATTATTCTGCTCCGGATGCCCCCCCTGTCTTCGTTATTAGCTCAATTAGCAGGGGGGGCTTCTTCTTCCGCTCTCCGGGGGTCTTCCACTCTCCGGGGGTCTTCCGCTCTCCTGGGGGCTTCTTCCATCTTCTCCCCTCTTCCGCTCTTGACTCGGCGAACCCCGGTTCTTCTGCAGCTCTCCGGTGCCTTCTTCTTCAGCGCTGGCTGCCTGCTATGTTTGTGTGTTAGCTCGATTTCAAACAGGCAGCCAGCGCGGTCTTCTGTGGCGTCAGGGTCTTGTCTTCTCCCCTCTTCCGATGTTGCCTCGTCGCCTGTTGTCGCTGTAATGATGGAAGCGCGCCTTGCATCCCATTTATATAGGCATCACCGTCCCATCATGCTCCGGGCAGGTACCCACGTGGTGGGTGCCTACCCACGTGCACCCACCACGTGGGTACCTACCGGAGCATGATGGGACAGTGATGCCTATATAAATGGGATGCAAGGCGCGCTTCCATCATTACAGCGACAACAGGCGACGAGGCAACATCGGAAGAACAGAAGACAAGACCCTGACGTCACAGAAGACCGCGCTGGCTGCCTGTTTGAAATCGAGCTAACACACAAACATAGCAGGCAGCCAGCGCTGAAGAAGAAGGCACCGGAGAGCTGCAGAAGAACCGGGGTTCGCCGAGTCAAGAGCGGAAGAGGGGAGAAGATGGAAGAAGCCCCCTGGAGTCCGGAGAAGCCCCCCCGGAGAGCGGAAGACCCCCGGAGAGTGGAAGACCCCCGGAGAGCGGAAGAAGAAGCCCCCCCTGCTAATTGAGCTAATAACGAAGACAGGGGGGGCATCCGGAGCAGAATAATAAAATATTTTAAAAAGCCTTGTGTTGTGTGTTTACTACATTTTACTTTTTGCCTACAGGTGAATGGATAGGGGTACGATGTACCCCATATCCATTCACTTAGGGTGGGGGGCCGGTATCTGGGGGCCCCCTTATTAAAGGGGACTCCCAGATTCCGATAAGCCTCCGCCCGCAGACCCCGACAACCAATGGCAAGGGTTGTCGGGAAGAGGTCCTGTCCTCATCAACATGGGGACAGGATGCTCTGGGGTGGGGGGGCCCGCAGTGCGCCCCCCTGCCCCAGAGCACCCAACCCCCCCATGTTGAGGGCATGCGGCCTGGCACGGCTCAGGAGGGGGGGGGGCGCTCGCTCGTCCCCACTCCTTTCCTGGCCGGCCGGGTAGCGTGCTTTGGATACGGGTCTGGTATGGATTGTAGGGGGACCCCCTACGTCAATTTTTCGGCGTTGGGGGGGTCTCCTTACAACCCATGCCAGACCTAAGGGCCTGGTATGCTCCTGGGGGGGGAACCCATGCCGGTTTTTTCTTTGAAAATTGGCATGGAGTTCTCCCTCAGGAATGCATGCCGCTGTCATTTTTTTTTTCCCGACGCAACTTTTTTAAGCCGTCGCGATCCTCAAAACTCGGCGTAACGTAACTTTGCGCATGCGCAGTACGGCCGGCGCGGGAGCGCGCCTCATTTAAATGGGACTCGCCCCATTTGAATAGGAACGCCTTGCGCCGGCGGAATTTTAGTTACACAGCCTGAAATTTCTAGATAAGTGCTTTGTGGATCAGGCACTTAGGTAGAAACTTTAAGGCAGTGTAACTTAAATTGGATTTTTTAAGTTACGTCAGGTTTTTGTGGATCTGGCCCCATATTACTATAATCATGATTAAAAAATGATAGATACAAACCAAATGATAATAATTTAAAATAAAAAGATATTCAAATAATGGATCATATCTGAAACATACAAAGAAATCTGGAAGTATGATTATTAGCTCAGAGGTATTCCATTGTACGATTAAATGAAATTTAGAAATGCATAAAAAACATAAATATTGCAGTAATGAAATATAATAACACTATGGTAATGGAATGAAATGATGTAGTGATATCAAATATTATTATTGTATCATCATACCTTCATAGTGTGATATTACATTTAGGACGTAATACTGGTAATGATGAAGTTATAGGAACTGACATATGAAAAGAAATCACGCAAAGTTGGCCATGAAGTGGTAATTCATATGGTATTAATATACAGCATGTAAGTAGTAAATTTTTATAGGAGTACCGCCACCCCCAGATGTATTTATGGTAAGGTAGCCTCTATGAACCTCAAAAAGCATAGGCCTACAGGGACTAATATATTTTCTTTTGATGAATACACTTTTTTTAAAACAGATGTTTTACGTTCCAAATCCTAACATGAATATGATAAATAATATAATAATAGTCATGTTTTCCTTACATGGAGTCCATGATCCATAAGGCTTTGGTGAGCTGCAATGAATGAAGATAAGGAGATTCCAGCAGCCATTTTGTTCTGTACACATTGATAGCCTAATGGTATGTAGCGGTACCCCAGTAGGGGCTGCTGGTTGTTATGGTCCACCTCTCACCCTCCATAGCCAGGCACGCGATTTCCCAGGCATTCAACAGTCAATAAAAAAACCTTGTACTTGTTTTTGTTTTGTTTTTATTTCGGGGATTTAACTTGGATGGGGATAGGGTACTTATGGGATTCCCACTTGATTACAGATAGGAAATTAGGGACTGAAACTATACACCACTGGTATATACAGGGCCGATCTGCCCTATAGGCTCACTATGCAAGCCGATTAGGGCCCCATAAAGCTGCGGAGGGCCCCCCAAATTACTAGAGGCCCCCGCCTCTAGTAATTTGAGAAGTCATTTCCGGCCCCTCACCCCGCTTCTCAACTCACTGGCTGCATCGGAGAAGAGGTAAGAAGTCAGCACCCCCCGCTTCTCAACTTTAATGTGACATGTCATCTTGCTTATGGCCCCAGGAAGGTCAGGATCAGCACTGGGTATTAACACACTTTTTCGCTTCTACCTCCAGCACAAACTTGCTTGTAGAACTACAACTTCCATGACCAGCTAACACTGAATTGCAAGTCTGACACTGGCTTAGCCAAGCCCAAAGCAAAAATGGCATTTGCAGGCAGGGACCGCAGGCTCCTATGGTGTAGCAAAATATATTAGTCCTAATGCTACCTGTCCCACTTGGCTACTGATCCCAGTACCACCTCTTCAGGCCCTGCCAGCCCTCCTGGCTGAAACTGCCTCTTTCCAGTGCCGGTGCCACCACAGTCCTCCTTACTGGCTCTGCACCCATCCCAGACTGCTTGATCCCTGTCCTCTTAGGCCTTGTACACACGGGCAAACATGTACGATGAAAACGGTCCGCCGGACCGTTTTCAGCGTACATGTCTGCCTGGGGATTTCTGTATGATGGCTGTACTCACCATCATACAGAAATCCGCGCGTACTCGATACGCGGCGACGAGGCCGTGCCGTTGCCGCGACGATGACGTGGCGACGTGCGCGGCCCTGCCAGTTCAATGCTTCCACGCATGCGTCAAAGTCAATCGACGCATGCGAGGGATGGCGGCCGCTCGGACATGTACGGTAGGTCTGTACAGACGACCGAACATGTCTGACGGACAGGATTCCAGCGGGCTGTTTCTAAACAAGTTTGGAAATATTTGCCCGCTGGAAAAAGGAATCCTGTCCGTTCGGCTGTACAGACGACCGAACATGTCTGCTGAAACTGGTCCGCGGAGCTCCCTCAAAGGCCACAACAGCCTAACATGCCATCTTCAGCTTCTACCCGAAGAACTCCTTCCCCAGTTTGGTTTACCCTAGCCCTGTACACACGGCCGGGAATCCTGACAGGGATTCCTGGCAAGCTTAGCTTGCAAAGCCGTGTATACAGACGGCCACTCAAAAGAACCACCGTTCTTTTGAATGGCAAGAACGCGGTGACGTCATCGACTACGACGAGCCTGCATCTCGTCACATTCAATTCTGTCGCCGCCATCTTGCTTCACCCCACACTAACTTTGTATGCTACAGCGAATGCGTCAAATGCCCTGTACACACGATCGGTCAATCCGATGAGAATGGTCTGATGGATTTTTCCATCAGTTAACCGATGAAGCTGACTGATGGTCAGTCGTGCCTACACACCATCGGTTAAAAAAACAATCGTGTCAGAACGCGGTCACGTAAACCACGTACGACGGCACTATAAAGGGGAAGTTCCATGCGGATGACACCACCCTTGGGGCTGCTTTAGCTGATTTTGTGTTAGTAAAAGATGATTGGCGCTTTTCTGTCTGTTACAGCGTGATGAATGTGCTATCTCCATAACGAACGCTAGTTTTACCAGAACGAGCGCTCCCGTCCCCTAATTTAGTCTGAGCATGCATGAATTTTTAACCGATGGACGTGCCTACAGACGATCGTTTTTTTTCTATCGGTTAGGTATCCATCGGTTAATTTTAAAACAAGTTTCACATTTTTTAACCGATGGATAAATAACCGATGGGGCCTACACACGATCGGTTTGGTCTGATGAAAACGATCCATCAGACCGTTCTCATCGGATTGACCGATCGTGTGTACGCGGCATAAGTGTTATCAAACATGTGCAGTTTTTCGACACTCATACAGACGACCAGTTTTCTCGCCAGGAAACACTCTGCCGGGAAACCCGAAGAGAAAATAGAGAGCAGGTTTCTCTATTTTCCCGTCGGAATTTCCGGCTGTTTTCCTGACGGGAAAACTGCTAGGGAGCGTACACGCGGCCGGGATTCCCGGCCAAATGCTCTCCTGGCAGTTTTCCCGCTGGGAAAACCGGTCACCTGTACGAGACCCCTGAGTATTTGAGGAGACCTGCCCCCTGCTAATCCAAGTTGGGGATTGGTCGGTCCCTAAGAATACTCCAGGCAGCTCCATCTCACCTCTCCTCCTATCTTTCCACAAGGTTCCAGCATGTTTTCGAAAGAAGTGGGGGGTCTTAGTGATGCTGCCTGTGGGTCATCCACTTCTCCCTGAATTTCTGCCAAACCAGGAAACCAAAGCAAGCAGGCTTGGCTACCAGCCAAGCCTGCATAAATTTGCCTACACTGTCAAAAAAAATTATGTTTCCCACCTAGCACACTAGAGGGTGCTACACGTATCAAAGAGGACTTGGAGCTAATTCAAAACATAGGCTGAAATACTTCAACTACTTACCTAGAAGTGATCCCGGGTCTATCCATTATGAATCTCTAGGTATTATACACTAATAATAAAGCTCTTACTACAACATAATCAGTAACCCATCTAACATTACCCTCTCTACAGGTTGTCAAAACTGCTGTCCAAGGATGGCTCCTTTGCTCATCCATAGAGTTGGGACACCTTAAGATGAGAAGTGTGTTACTTCACCTGGATCACCAGGTGAATATAATGAAAAGAAAAGCCTAAAAAAGAAAATGAATGCAGTTAGTTAGCTGCAATATATTAAGTTTTTTAGGTAGATTCAGGTACCTGGTTGTAAACTTGCGGTGGCGTAGCTTAGCCTGTTTAGGCTACGCCGCCGTAAGTTAGCTAGGCAAGTACATGATTCTCAATGTACTTGCCTGCTAATATACGGCGGCGTAGCCTAAAGCGGGCAGGCGTAAGGGCGCCGAATTCAAATGTCTTGGAGGGGGGCGTGTTTAATGGTAATGAGGCTTGACCTCACGTTTTTTATGGTTTTTTTTAACTGCGCATGCACCGGGCGCCTACATTTCCCAGTGTGCATTGCAGCTAAGTACGCCGCACGGGCCTTGACCTTGATTTTGACGTGGACGTAAACAACGTAAATCCCGATTCGCGGACGACTTATGCAAACGACGTAAACAATTTGAATCTCGCGGTGGGAACGGCGGCCATACTTTAACATTGTTATTCCACCTAATAGATGGAATAACTTTAGGCCTGCTAATGCCTTACGGAAACGGCGTAAATCGACTGCGGCGGCCGGGCGTATGTTTGTAAATCGGCGTATCAACTCATTTACATATTCTACGCCGACCGCAATGGAAGCGTCACCTAGCGGCCATCCAAAATATTGCAATCTAAGATAGGACGGCGCAAGCCGTCGTATCTTAGATATGTTTAAGCGTATCTCTGTTTGAGCATACGCTTAACCACTTCCCGACCTCCTGGCACGGACAGGCACATGTACGTACCTGTACGTCCTCTGCTAGACGTAGGTGGGGGGTCCGATCGGGACCCCCCCCCGGTACATGCGGAGGTCGGGTCCGCTCGGGGAGCGATCCGGGACAACGGCGCGGCTATTTGTTTATAGCCGCTCCGTCGCGATCGCTCCCCGGAGTTGAAGAACGGGGAGAGCCGTGTGTAAACACGGCTTCCCCGTGCTTCACTGTGTCGGCGCATCGATCGCGTCATTCCCTTTATAGGGAAGACACGATCGATGACGTCATTCCTACAGCCACACCCCCCTACACTAGTAAACACACACAAAGTAAACCCTAACTCCTACAGCGCCCCCTGTGGTTAACTCCCAAACTGCAACTGTCATTTTCACAATAAACAATGCAATTTAAATGCATTTTTTGCTGTGAAAATGACAATTGTCCCAAAAATGTGTAAAAATTGTCCGAAGTGTCCGCCATAATGTCGCAGTCACGAAAAAAATCGCTGATCGCCGCCATTAGTAGTAAAAAAAATAAAAAAAATAAAAATGCAAAAAAACTATCCCCTATTTTGTAAACGCTATAAATTTTGCGCAAACCAACCGATAAACGATTATTGCGATTTTTTTTACCAAAAATAGGTAGAAGAATACGTATCGGCCTAAACTGAGGAAAAAAAAAATTTTTATATATGTTTTTGGGGGATATTTATTACAGCAAAAAGTAAAAAATATTGCATTTTTTTTTAAATTGTCGCTCTATTTTTGTTTATAGCGCAAAAAATAAAAACCGCAGAGGTGATCAAATACCACCAAAAGAAAGCTCTATTTGTGGGGAAAAAAGGACACCAATTTTGTTTGGGAGCCACGTCGCACGACCGCGCAATTGTCTGTTAAAGCGACGCAGTCCCGAACTGTAAAAACCCCTTGGGTCTTTAGGCAGCAATATGGTCCGGGGCTTAAGTGGTTAAACATAAGTCGGCGTAGATTTTGAGTTAGGTCGATTTATCTACTGATAAGTCGGCCTAACTCTACCTGAATCTACCTATTTGAGTTTGGATATGCTTTACCCACTTAAAGACCAGCCACCGCAGTTGTACTACGCAGAGCTTTTTTTCTCAGAAAATAGGTGCAGGAACTCAACCACGGCCCCATTCAGATTTCACAAACAGTAGAAGGGTCTTAAAGGGGCATTAAATACCAGGATTGCATTACATACAGAGTGTAGAGTTCAGGAGGTTACACACAGAGTGTAGAGCTGTCACTTGTAAACACAGAAACCAGACTTCTGTGTTTACAGGTGATTGTGGTGAGCACCAAAGGGTCTGAGCCAGAGGTGGTGGAACTCAGTTCCACCAAGTTCCCCCTGAAAAAAAGCCCTGGTACTACGGCAGGTTGGCTCTATTACGTGAATCATTCTCCGTCATTGTACGTCACTTTGTGTAATAGATATAGCAGGTGGCCCCAGAGCCCGTGCTTGTGGCTTGGCAGGCGCGATGTCCGCCAGCAGCACGCGATCGCTCCACACAGAGGCAGAACAGGGATCTGCCAGTCTAAAAAGACAGATCCCCATTCTAACAGGGGAGCTGAGAGTGATCGTCTGTTCCTAGTGATTGGGAACAGCGATATCTCTCCTCCTCCTGTCAGCCCAGCCCCCATACAGTTAGAAACCCCTCCCAGGGTACACATTGAACCCCTTGATCACCCCTGGTGTTAGCCCCTTCCGTGCCAGTGACATTTATACAGTAATCGGTGCATTTTTATAGCACTGTTTGCTGTATAAGTGTCACTAATCCCCCAAAAAGTGTCAAAAGTGTCCGATCTGTCCGCTGCAATGTTAGAGTCCCACTAAAAATCGAAAATCGCGACATTACTAGTAAAAAAAAAAAAAAACGCGCCATAAATCTATTTTGTAGACGCTATGGCCCCAATTCTCGTAGACGTGCCTATCTATAGGCGGGCGTAGTGTATCTCAGATACACTACGGCGCCGTAACTTAGTGAGGCAGGTCCCGTATTCTCAAAGAACTTACGCCCAAAGTTAAGGCGGAGTAGTGTAACTGTGCCGACGTAAGCCCGCGTAATTCAAAGTAGGCTAGTGTGGGCGTGTTTTATGCTAATGATTCGTGACCCGACGTGATTGAGGTTTTTAACAAACGGCGCATGCGCCGTCCGTGAACATCCCAGTGCGCATGCTCAAAATTACGCCGCATATAGTCAATGCTTTCGACGTGAACGTAACTTACGTCCAGCCCCATTCACGGACGACTTACGCAAACAACGTAAAATTTGACGCTGTTCGTACATTTCCGACGTCCATACCTAACATGACTTACCCCTGCTTTATGAGGGGTAACTTTACGCCAGCGTATGTCTTATGTAAACGACATATCTTGCTACGCCGGGCGCATGTACGTTCGTGAATCGGCGTATCTAGCTAATTTGCATATTCAACGCCGAAATCTACGGAAGCGCCACCTAGCGGCCAGCGTAAATATGCACCCTAAGATACGACGGCGTAGGAGACTTACGCCGCTCGTATCTAGGCAACTGTGAGGCGTATCTGATTCTATGAATCAGGCGCCGAGTTGCGACGGCCTGCACTCAGAGTTACGACGGCGTATCTGGAGATACGCCGTCGTAACTCCTACGTGAATCTGGGCCTTTAACTTTTGCGCAAACCAATCAATATATGCTTATTGCGAATTTTGTTTTTACCAAAAATATGTAGAAGAATACATATTGGCTTTAACTGAGGAAGACATTTTTTTTTTTATAACATTTTTGGGAAAATGTATTATAGCAAAAATTTAAAAATATATTTATTTATTTTTTCAAAAATTGAAGCTCTTTTTTTTGTTTATAGCGCAAAAAATAAAAACCGCAGAGGTGATCAAATGCCACCAAAAGAAATCTCTATTTGTGGGAAAAAAGGACATCAATTTAGTGTGGGTACAGCGTTGCATGACTGCGCAATTGTCAGTTAAAGCAACGCAGTGCCGTATCGCGAAAAATCCTGGTCATTAGGGGGGAAAAGCTTCCGATTTTTAAGTGGTTAAAGGTCCAGAGACATACCAAAGCGGCTCAATGGCAGCTAAAGATCTCTATTGTGTTTCTGTACCTCCCACTCTCTCCACAGACATGGTGCCTGTTTGTTATTAATAATTGTTCGCTCTGACATAGGAATGTAAAGATTATAACATGTTACAGAGAATATTTAGAGACCATGCTGCCTTCCACCGCTATGCCTGACACTCCCCCTCATACAGACTTCACCAATTTTGTTATCAACCATGTAATATGATTATTTCAGAAAATTTAAACCAGAATGTGCTTATGGAGAAAGCAAGCTGTCTGGTTGATATTCATGAACTCCAAATGACATGTACAAGAGGTGCTGGGATTTCAAAACGTATTGGTTTAATAAACTGGAAAAAAAGCTCATTGATTCTGGTAAGGTCACTTAAATGAAGGCAGGGGTCCCCTTAATGGCTATTCAGAATATGCGCATGCCCAAAAGCGGGACTGTGACATTGCAGTGGACAGATCGGACACATTTGTGGGACAATTGACATTTATACAGTGATCAGTGCTAAAAAAATGCACTGATTACTGTGTAAATGTCACCGGTAGGGAACAGGTTAACACTAGGGGGCAATCAAGGGGTTAAAGGGGTTGTAAAGGTAAAAAAATGTTTTCCTAAATAGCTTCCTTTACCTTAGTGCAGTCCTCCTTTACTTACCTCATCCTTCGATTTTAAATGTCCTTATTTCTTCTGAGAAATCCTCACTTCCTGTTCTTCTGTCTGTAACTCCACACAGTAATGCGAGGCTTTCTCCCTGGTGTGGAGTGTCGTGCTCGCCCCCTCCCTTGGACTACAGGAGAGTCAGGACGCCCACTAAGGCCTTGTACACACGATAGGTTAACCAGAGGACAGCGGTCTGATGGACCGTTTTCATCGGTCCAAACCGATCGTGTGTGGGCCCCATAGGTTATTTAACCTTCGGTTAAAAAAAAGACAACTTGCTTTAAAATTTAACCGATGGATTGCTAACCAATAGGTCAAAACCGATCGTTAGTAGGCACAACCATCGGTTAAAAATCCACGCATGCTCAGAATCAAGTTGACGCCTGCTTGGAAGCATTGAACTTTGTTTTTTTCAGCACGTCGTTGTGTTTTACGTCACCGCGTTCTGACACGATCGTTTTTTTAATCGATGGTGTGTAGGCACGACGGACCATCAGTCAACTTCATTGGTTAACCTATGACGCCCGTCGGTCCGTTCTCATCGGATGGACTGATCGTGTGTACGCGGCTTAACACACAGCTCCTTTCTCTAGCCAAGTCCTGACTCTCCTGTATTCCAGGGGAGGGGCGAGCACGACACTCCACACCAGGGAGAAAGCCTTGCATTACTGTGTGGAGTTAAAGACAGAAGAACAGGAAGTGAGGATTTCTCAGAAGAAATAAAGATATTTAAAAGCAAAATGGAAGGATGAGGTAAGTGAAGACTGCACTAAGGTAAAGGAAGCTATTTAGATTTTTTTTTTACCTTTACAACCCCTTTAAACGTGTTCCCTCGTGAGTGTTTCTTACTGTGGGGGGATGGGACTGACTGGGGGAGGAGACATATCGCTGTTCCTACTTACTAGGAACAAACAATCTGTGTCCTCTCCCCTGACAGAACAGGGATTTGTGTGTTTGCACATATAAATCCCTGTTTTGGCTCTCATACCCGCGGGTGGCTGTCGGCTCTTAAAGGGGGTCAAGTACCCATACGTCGTTTTGCAGAAACGTGCCACTTTGCTGACGTATATCGACGTGAGCCGGTCGGCATGTGGTTAAAAGTCAGAAGCTAGAGTATTTGTAGCAGCTGACTTAAAAAAAAAATCCCAGGCTGAAAACAAAGCTTTAAGATAAAAAAAACTTCTGTTTGCAGCAGCCCCCCTTGGCCCCCCTAATACTTACCTGAGACCCATCTCTGTCCAGCGATGACCACGAGTGTCTCAGCAGTCCGAGACTCTCCCTCCTGATTGGTGGAGACTCCTGCGGCTGTCAATCTGTAACAGGCGCCGTTGCGCCACCTGTCCCCTGTAATACCTGGCGCTTTCAGCGCCGTAGTGCGTCCCATGCTGGAACGCATACGGTGCTCGCGCAACGCGCGTGCATTCCATTTTGGAACGCGGAAGTGTGCCGCTATCTACGGCGGTCATTCGAATTGCTGCAATGCACTGCAGCTGCCCATTTGTCTATAAAGGCATTCACTCTCCAAACGTACCTTGTTCTTATATTGTCGGCCGTAGCCGGCTAGGCTACCAGCCTTTCTAGGCCTTGGAGGCATCCACTATTAAGGCTACAGAGGTACTACAGCTCCCAGCAATCCCTGGACTGCATCGCTCCCCATGCTGCAACACCGCTCCTGGCATCAACTACTCCTTTAGTGCTGTTGCACCTGCTTCAACAGAGAGCATTGCTGGGGACAACCTTGGGCCTTCCCTGCTGAACATCCTTACCACGGAATCCCTATTGCCTGCACAGAAGCCTGCAAACGGATAAGTAGCTGTTGTGTCACTTGTAGTGCTATAGCAAGAACTGTTGCTTATCTTTCATCTGACACAATTGCTATTGTTTGTAATGTCTGGTGGCTATCAACATACTATGTGGGATATACCCCTTTTGCTAAGGACTGTTTGCTAAGGAAGAACTTAAAGGGACATCTACACTCATATTACCAAAGTTATATTTGCCTCTTATATGCAACTATTAGTTGTTACTACAACTGCTATTTACTACGTGTACTCTCAAAGTACCTGAGCTATATTGCCTCTGATACGCAACTATTAGTTGTTATTACAACTGCTATTTACTACATGTACTCAAGTACGTGAGCTTTAATTGCCCTTCATATGCAATTATAAGTTGTCGCTACAACGCATATTTACTACGTACTGACATAAGTGCTACTTGTATATGGGCCTATGCCCTAAAGTTGCGGAACATGTTCACCTAAACTTCCTATGCTAAGGGTTGGCGTATTTTATACCTTCTCCCTTAGTCGCCTTATGCACAATGCTATGCAATACTGACAATCGCTTGCATGCAGTTGTGCATTGGAATAATTTAGTACATACTATAATTTTAAACGCTAAGCTCTGGTCGCATGTTGTAATGCGTCCATCCTTAGTAGCTCAACGCTTTTCATTATGTGACAGAAAGATGATGTAGAGATCCCCCAAACTCCTGTTGCGAGGAGTGACGCCTGGGGCCAATACTGAGTTGTCACATAAAGAAGCGCATTGAAGTCCTTGCTAACCACAGTTGTGGTTCACTCCTGTTCCCTAGAGCCGTTACACAATCAAAGTCAATGATAGCAACAGTGATCATTGTATTCACTGGCAGAACACAATAACAGAACTGTAGTGATAAAGGGGCTAGACAGATGGATCCGTCTGGATTTCATGGACATGATCGGATCGGATAGCGGCGGATGTCAGTGGACATGTCACCGCTGACCTCCGCTGCTCCATAGAGGTGCATGGAGCATCCAATAATGTCCGTCTGAAAAACTGACTGGCGGACCTCATTGGAAAGCCTTTGTGAAAGGGCCCTTACTCTGGTTGAAAAAAAAAATCCATTCAGTTCAACAAATGTGACTATCTACTACTAGCTATACCACAATCTAGATTAGTGGTATCCAAACTGCGGCCAGATGTGGCCCTTTGCTTGCCTTTATCTGGCCCTTGGGCACCAACAATTGGGCACCATTTCTTCCACTGACACCAATGATGGGACACTAATCCTTCCTCTCATACCAACAATTGCCCCTATTCCTTCCACTAACACCAGTGACGAAGCATTGTATACACCAATTGATTCCAAAGTGTTTTGTACTCACACTGGTCACATATCGGCCCCAGAGAGTCTGAAGGACAGAAAACTGGCCTTTTGTCTAGAAAGTTTAGAGACCCCTGATCTAGATAAATGAGAATCTTCACAGTCATGCAGAAGAGTGTGAGATGTTGAGGCCATACTAGGTTTATTCTTGTTAATTATCTGATATACCAACTGTAATAGAAGATGCTTTGAATGGTTGGGATTTTTGACCTTCGCACCAGATAAAGCCAAGCCAAGAGAAGGAACCTGGCCCCGGTTTAGCCTAATTTATTCCCCCAGCTATTCTACAATACATTAACTTTATATTTGGAGTATAAGCCGAGTTTTTCAGCACATTTTTTTTGTGCTGAAAATGCCCCCCTCAGCTTATACTCGAGTCGCCTTTTTGCGCCTGATCTCACGGATTTTGGGACCCGGTACCGGCCGGCTGTAGGTCCCCTGGACACATAAAGCCCCACTCTTCCTCTACAAGTGTACAAAGTTTGTTGTCTGGGGGACCTACGGCCGGGGAGCACCGATATTTCAAAGCTGGGCACCCCTTCCATAGACTCCCATGTTAAACGGTCATCTCACCAGTAATTTTGGGGACTGGGTACCGGCCGGTCGTAGGTTCCCTGGACCCGAAACTTAGCACACATGTAGACCCATTTCTCCTCTATAAGTGTACAAAGTTTGTTGTCTGGGGGACCTACGGCCAGGGAGCACCAATGTTTCAAACTGGGCATCCCTTCCAAAGACTCCCATGTTAAACGTCAGTCTAGTCATGGACACAGTGAGGCATGGGCACAGTGAGTCATGGACACAGTGAGGCATGCACATGGACACAGTTAGGCAAAGTGAGGCACAGTGAGTGAGGCATGCAGATGGACACCCTAGGCTTATACTCGAGTCAATATGTTTTCCCATTTTTTTTGTGGCAAAATTAGGTGCCTCGGCTTATATTTGGGTCAGCTTATACTTGCATATATACAGTATATTATTTCAATCAACTTAATTTCTCAATTACTTGTCGTCAAATAGCTGCCATGAAGCTATGATTATGACACTTCATGTTACATGATCTTATCCCACAACTATCTATTTTCATTTACATTTATAAGAGTTACTTTCCTGAATGATTACGCCTTTTTCTACTATACTGTTGTACATGTTCTGTTAATGGAATATCTATTTCTATTATATTATTGTATATGCTCTGTTAATAGAATGTTGTTGATAATTCAATAAAATATTTGAAACAGAGATGTTGAGGCCTTAGCTGTTGAAGAGGCTGAAGATTGGATGAAGAGGATGTAGAATAGGTGAGTGTAACCTTTCTTCTTTTGCGGGGTGCTTCTCATACTTTTTATTTTACTATTGGATAGTAGTAGTGTACTTTTTAGGACTCTCTAAGCCAGGGGTGGCAAACTCAAATTCATCGAGGGCCGCATCAGCAGGGTGGTTGCCCTCAAAGGGCCAGTTGTATATGGGTCGCACTACAGAATGCAGAGTTCAGGATTCCGTCAGGATTATGCTACGTACACAGTGCAGGAATTCAGGGGTCCGCACAGACCCCCATTACATCAGAGTCCGCACAGACCCCCATTACATCAGAGTCCGCACAGACCCCCATGTAATGCTGTGGACTCGGATGTAAAGGGGGAACTCTGATGTAAGGGGGGCTCTGCCCACCAAAGCCCCCCTCTTGCACCAGAGTCCACAGAGCACCCCTTAAATGTATTTAATATATACACTGGGAGGTGGGAGAGGGTGAGCTTACTCACCCCAGGATGGAGGGTCAGGGGTGGGCTGCCTGCATCTTCCTTCACCCGAGCCCGGAGATGACACAGGCGTGGCAGCATAGCGGTAGGTGAGCGGCGGCCGCGACCTGTGTCAACCCTGTCCAGGCCGCGGGCGCGGATTACCTCCCGCTGTGCGGCCTGAGCGGGCGTCACTGGAACAAGCGGTGGAGGCTGGCGGGCCACATGACAAGGCTTGGCGGGCCGTATTCGGCCCGCCGGCCTTGTGTTTGCCACCCCTGCTCTAAGCTGTTTTTAAGAGTCGGTTCACACTGGAGCGACTCGTCAGGCGACTCAGCCAGCTGACAAGTCGCGTCGCATTCTAGTCAATAGAACCATTCTAATAGGAGCGACGCAAGTCGCTCCGACTTAGAAAAGGTTCTTGTATGACTTTGGGGGCGACTCGGGGCGACTTGCATTTACTTCTATACAGAAGTCATTTTGCAAGTCGCCTCTGAAGTCGTCTTCAGGACGCCTTGCCGAGTCGCCCCCGAAGTCGTGCCGCCCCAGTGTGAACCGGCTCTAAAGGATTTGCAGGGAGATCATAAATAAATTGCAGCAAGAAGCAGTTTAATAACACATCACATTCCTCCCATGTACATAAAGTGGATTACTCTGTGCACATGAACTTTGTTGCATTCTTTCGGAGTATGATGGATAGCGGGGGTCAGGCCTGCAATGCTTTAAACCAAAACAAATGATAATCCTCAATTTGGACAAAACAGCAAACAGCCTGAGCCAAGCATCCTCCAAGGACAAGCTGTTTAATTACTCATCATGTGTCTGCATTGTGTATCAGAAATGAAGCACAAGTCTCTCTCCAGGCTGGGTTACCAAGGTCTGAGTGGTGGTATCAGAGGACAGCTCTGCGCAAAGAATAACTGCAGATTCATGAGTAATATCATATTCACCGTGTTAGTCACTGCGGCGAGAACGTTTTTCATTGTCCTGTGGGACAGAAAAACTGCTCTGGCTTAATGAGAAGCAGAGTATTGTTTTAAACCATGATGCTGAAATTGCTAAATCCAACCATGGAACAATTCATTTAGCTAAGCTCCATAGCAGGTACCTACCTTGTCACTAATGTTGCCAACCTACCAATGAAATGTATGAACACGACAGCCAAAATGTACTGGCATTTCCAAAAGTTACAAAATTACAGTTTTAAGTGCAAATTTTAGTATTTAGGCTTAAAACAAGTACAGTAAAACCTTGGATTGCGAGCATAATTTGTTCTAGAAACATGCTTGTAATCCAAAGCACTTGTATATTAAAGCAAATTTCCCCATAAGAAGTAATGGAAACTCAAATAATTTGTTCCACAACTATCTATTTATAGGTCCTTCAGTTTATCCACTTAACCCCCGGACCATTATGCAGCTTAAAGACCAGGCCACTTTTTGCGATTCGGCACTGCGTCGCTTTAACTGACAATTACACGGTCGTGCGACGTGGCTCCCAAACAAAATTGCCGTCCTTTTTTTCACACAAATAGAGATTTCTTTTGGTGGTATTTGATCACCTCTACTTTTTGCTATAATAAATATCCCCAAAAAAGATATACATTTTTTTTTCCTGAGTTCAGGCCGATACGTATTCTTCTACCTATTTTTGGTAAAAAAAATCGCAATAATCGTTTATCGATTGGTTTTGCGCAAAATTTATAGCGTTTACAAAATAGGAGATAGTTTTATTGCATTTTTATTAATACTTTTTTTTTACTACTAATGGCAGCGATAAGCGATTTTTTTCGTGACCGCGACATTATGGTGGACACATCGGACAATTTTGACACATTTTTGGGACCATTGTCATTTTCACAGCAAAAAATTCTATAAAAATGCATTGTTTACTGTGAAAATGACAATTGCAGTTTGGGAGTTAACCACTAGGGGGCGCTGAAGGGGTTAAGTGTGACCTCATATGTGTTTCTAACTGTAGGGGGGCTGGACGTGTGACGTCATTGATCGTGTTTTCCTATAACAGGGAACACACGATCAATGACACTGCCACAACGAAGAACAGGGAAGGTGTGTTTACACACACCTCTCCCCGTTCTTCAGCTCCGGAGGAACGATCACGGGACACCGGCAGCGATCGTGTCCGCGGGTCCTGCGGCCGCGGTCACGGAGCTTCGGACCCCGGTCGCGTGCACGCGCTGGCGGCGCGTTCGAACCCCACGACAGGGCTTAAAGGGCCATTCTGCTGACGTATTTTGGCGTGAAGGGGTCCTTAAGTGGTTAAAATCCATAGCAGATCTGAAGGGTCTGGTATGGATTTTGAGGGGGACCCCTCCTTTTTTTAATTGGCACAGGGTTCCCCTAAATATCCATACCAGACCTGAAGGGCCTAATTAGGAATTTGGGGGGACCCCCACGTATTTTGTTTTTAATTTTGGCTCGGGGTTCCCCTTAAGATTCATACCAGACCCATGCCGTTTTTTTTTTTTTCAAAGACTTTTATCTGTATTGCCGAGACCCAACAATTCATTATAGCCGCGAGTAGTTTTAAATGACTTTTTACTTTAGAAATGTCATTTTGTTCAGAGACTGTTATAAACACGGGAAACATGCGCTACTTTACAGGCATACTATAGACACCCCCCAGGTACGAAATTTAAAGGAATATTTCACTTTTTTTGTTTTACTTTAAGCATTATTAAAATCACTGCTCCCGAAAAAAGTTCAGTTTTTAAAACTTTTTTTGCATTGATACATGTTTCCTGGGGCAGGACCCGGGTCCCCAAACACTTTTTAGGACAATAACTTGAATATTAACCTTTAAAATTAGCACTTTTGATTTCTCCCATAGACTTTTAAAGGGTGTTCCGCTGCATTCAAATTTGCCGCAAACACCCCAAACTGTTCGCTATTCGGCAAACGGACGAACAGCCAATGTTCGAGTCAAACTCATGTTCGACCCGAACATAAAGCTCATCCCTACTCAGTTGTGACATGAAGCTACTTGTATATCAAGTCAAAATTTATAAAAAAAATTTGCTTGTCTTGAAAACGCTCTCAAACCAAGGTTATATAATTTAATGGCACAAGAAAAGTGACCATTTGTTACTGGCTACCAGTAAAAATACCGATGGTTGGCAACACTGCTTGCCCCTGTCGGTCATAGTCTACTGTAATCTAGCCTAGGCTTTCAAATCTAGCCTAGACTTTGCTTCCTCATTCTGGCAACAGTAAGCTATTTTGTTGCATGCTAGACAGCTGGTCCCATGGCGTTGAAGTGTCAAACACCAAAAATGGCCACAGCTGAAAGGGTCAGTCCACCTAAATGTGATGTTTTCATTATGTGTAGCTGAAAAAGGTGTGAGGGCCCTACTCAAGGAAGCTTACAATCTAAACATAGAAACAAAAGAAGCCCTGTAGTGCTCCTTAGAGGTGGTTGAAAAGCCAGGTCCCATGCCAGGCGACTACTGTAGATGATGGGACAGGAAAGGTTATTAGTATTATTTTACAGGATTTTTATAGCACCAACAGTTTGTGCCGTGCCTTACAATATAAAGGGAGACAATACAGAAACAATACCATTCAAGGCAAGAGGGTTAGGAGGGCCCTGCTCCTGGGAGCTTACAATCTAATATGGATTGGCTGGTGGAACAAAAGTTAATAACTGTGAGGGATGAACTGATGTGAGAAATAGAAGATTTGATTATCAGCTGGAGGCAGGATAGGCTTCTCTGAAGAGATGTGTATTCAGGGATTGCCTAAAAGTGGACAGAGTAGGAGATAGCTGAACATATTAGGGTAGGAAGTTCCAGAGAATGGAAGTGGCTCTGGAGAAGTCCTGGAGATGAGCATGGGAGGAGGAGACAAGGGAGCTGGAGAGCAGGAGGTCTTGAGGATGGGAGACTCATCGCCAGGTAACAACCAGTGGGCCTACCAGGCTGTGCGTGGCCAACTCCCCTTCTTCCACTTTCCCCAATCTATCTCCTCATTAAGGCAAAGTCTTTGGGGGCACTATGGCCATGCTCAGTTTGGTGCATATTACTAGAGAGTTTTTTGTTTTTTTGGGGGCGAGGGTGCATGTGATCAGCACAGGGCCAATCAGCATTATCCAGACAGAGGGTCAGGGGTCCTGCAGCCTCATAGGTTAATCAGGAAAGAATGAAGACTCCTCCTACAAGCTTTAACCAGACACTGATAGAAGTCACAAGACTTCTAAATACTGCAGATGAGAAGTGGTATTTAGTTTACATTTACTAAAATAATTGCATTTATGTGTACCGAGGGAGACCAGATACAGTCAGGTCCATAAATATTGGGACAACAACACAATTCTAATCTTTTTGGCTCTATACACCACCACAATGGATTTGAAATGAAACAAACATGATGTGCTTTAACTGCAGACTTTCAGCTTTAATTTGAGGGTATTTACATCCAAATAAGGTGAATGGTGTAGGAATTACAACAGTTTGTATATGTGCCTCCCACTTTTTAAAGGGACCAAAGTAATGGGACAATTGACTGCTCAGCTGTTCCATGTTATTCCTTCATTATCCCATTTACAAGGAGCAAATACGAGGTCCAGAGTTCATTTCAAGTGTGCTATTTGCATTTGGAATCTGTTGCTGTCAACTCTCAATATGAGATCCAGAGCTGTCACTATCAGTGAAGCAAGCCATCATTAGGCTGAAAAAACAAACCCATCAGAGAGATGGCAAAAACATTAGGTGTGGCCAAATCAACTGCTTGGAACATCCTTAAAAAGAAAGAATGCACCAGTGAGCTCAGCAATACCAAAAGACCCAGAAGACCACGGAAAACAACTGTGGTGGATGACCGAAGAATTCTTTCCCTGGTGAAGAAAACACCCTTCACAGTTGGCCAGATCAAGAACACTCTCCAGGAGGTAGGTGTATGTGTGTCAAAGTCAACAATCAAGAGAAGACTTCACCAGAGTGAATACAGAGGGTTCACCACAAGATGTAAACCATTGGTGAGCCTCAAAAACAGGAAGGCCAGATTAGAGTTTGCCAAACGACATCTAAAAAATCCTTCTGGAACAACATCCTATGGACAGAGACCAAGATCATCTTGTACCAGAGTGATGGGAAGAGAAGAGTATGGAGAAGGAAAGGAAATGCTCATGATCCAAAGCATACCATCTCATCAGTGAAGCATGGTGGTGGTAGTGTCATGGCGTGGGCATGTATGGCTGCCAATGGAACTGGTTCTCTTGTATTTATTGATGATGTGACTGCTGACAAAAGCAGCAGGATGAATTCTGAAGTGTTTCGGGCAATATTATTATCGGCTCATATTCAGCCAAATGCTTCAGAACTCATTGGACGGCGCTTCACAGTGCAGATGGACAATGACCCGAAGCATACTGCGAAAGCAACCAAAAAGTTTTTTAGGGGAAAGAAGTGGAATGTCATGCAATGGCCAAGACAATTACTGGACCTGAATCCCATTGAGCATGCATTTCACTTGCTGAAGACAAAACTGAAGGGAAAATGCCCCAAGAACAAGCAGGAACTGAAGACAGTTGCAGTAGAGGCCTGGCAGAGCATCACCAGGGATGAAACCCAGCGTCTGGTGTAGACATGTGCATTCGTTTTCGTCCGAATGCATTTTCGTCCGAATTTCAGGTATTTTCGTTATCGTTTTAACAAACGATAACGAAAGCGTAGAAAATGAAAACCGAAAGATCCAACATAAACAAATGCTATATTTTCGTTTTTGTTGCGGTCGAATGTGCCTATACCTTAACTCTATTAGTCCAATATTATTCTACATGAAGAGAAAAGATTTGACATTATAGAGACATGAAGAAGATTCGACATAGAGAGAAAAGATTTGACATAGAGAGACATGAAGATTCGACGAAGTAGCTCAAAACATACGATTGCAGCAAGCGGACATTTATGGTGTGCGCACAGGGTGTACATAGGCGTGCGCACAGGGTGTGCCAGGTGTGCCCAGGCACACCCTAATCACCCTGTGCAGCACAGATTCCCCTACTGCCCTGGTTCCCCCCTCCTCCCCCCGCAGCTCTTCCAGCTTCCCTACTCTCCTCTCCCTACAGCTGTTGCTGCGGGGATGTTTTAGGATGAATGGGGGAAGGGGCCGGTAAATATGTAACTTACCAGCCCCTTCCCTTTCATCGTGAGTGATCGGTACTATGTGTTCAATCTTTAGGGTGCACACCCTAATGCAATAGGCTGTGCACACCTATGCTCGGCCAATAAACTATAGAAGAATTCTAAAGTTGGTTGACTAGTAATAATAATTAATAAATATAATTATTATTAGTCATACAACATTAGAATTCTACTATAGCTTGTAGGCGGAACATTCGACCGTAAATGTACGTACAGTTTCGCTGCTTCGTCGAATCTTTTTATTTTTTAAAGATTCTGTCAAATCTTCTTAGAACATTTGACAGACACCATAAGCCTTCAATGACAGATTCAACCTTAATTAATTTGGATTTTCAGACGAATGCATTTTTTAATGAAAAATAAAATAAATACATTTATTTTTCGGACGAAAACGAAATTCCGAAACAAAATATTTCAGTGTGCACATGTCTACTGGTGATGTCATCGCATTCCACACTTCAGGTTGTAATTGACTGCAAAGGATTTGCAACCAAGTATTAAAAAGTGAAAGTTTGATTTATGATTGTTAACCACTTAAGACCCGGACCAAAATGCAGGTAAAAGACCAGGCCCCTTTTTGCGATTCGGCACTGCAACGCTTTAACTGACAATTGCGTGGGCGTGAGACGTGGCTCCCAAAGCTTTCTTTTTGTGGTATTTGTTCACCTCTGCGTTTTTTATTTTTTGCGCTATAAACAAAAATGGAGCGACAATTTTGAAAAAAATTCAATATTTTTAACTTTTTGCTATAATAAATATGCCCCAAAAATATATGAAAAAAAAAATTTCCTCAGTTTAGGCCGATACGTATTCTTCTACCTATTTTTGGTAAAAAAAAATCGCAATAAGCGTTTAAAGGTTGGTTTGCGCAAAATTTATAGCGTTTACAAAATAGGGGATAGTTTTATGGCATTTTTATAAAAAAAAATTTTTACTACTAATGGCGGCGATCAGCTATTTTTTTTCGTGACTGCGACATTATGGCGGACACTTCGGACAATTTTGACACATTTTTGGGACCATTGTCATTTTCACAGCAAAAAATGCATTTAAAATGCATTGTTTACTGTGAAAATGACAATTGCAGTTTGGGAGTTAACCACAGGGGGCGCTGATGGGGTTATGTGTGACCTCATTTGTGTTTCTAACTGTAGGGGGTGTGGCTGTAGGTGTGACGTCATTGATTGTGGTTCCCTATAACAAGGAACGCACAATCGATGACAGCGCCACAGTGAAGAACGGGGAAGCTGTGTTTACATACAGCTCTCCCCATTCTTCAGCTCCGGGGACCAATCACGGGACTCCAGCGGCGATCAGGTCCGCGAGTCCCGCGGCAGCGGTCACGGAGCTTCGGACCGGGTCGCGTGTGAGCGCCGCGGGCGCGCGCCCCACGGCTGGGCATTATACAATCACGTACAGGTACGTGATTGTGCCCAGCCGTGCCATTCTGCCGACGTATATCGGCAAAAGGTGGTCCTTAAAGTGGATGTAAACCCAAAAAATAGTTTTTTTCTTTTTAATGTCACAATGTAGAGTATAAGATTCCCTATAATCTGTGCCCAGTCTTGCCACACAGAGTTAATCCAGCGCTGGGTAATTCTCTTTTAATGTTCAGTGAAAATTAAAGCGGGGGTTCACCCTATAAAAAAAAAATAATATATATTTTTTTCTTCTAGCATAAAATTAAGCATAGTAGCCCGAGCTACAGTATGCCTGTATTTATTTTTTTAGCCCGGTACTCACTGTGCAATCCTCTATAGAAGATTCCGACTCCCCGCGGGGAATGGGCGTTCCTATCAAGAGGGAGGATGATTGACGGCCGGCTCTGGCACGTCACGCTTCTCCGGAAATAGCCGAAATAGGCTTGGCTCTTCACGGCGCCTGCGCATAGTCTGTGCGCAGGCGCCGTATAGCGCCGTGAAGAGCCGAGACCTACTCCGGCTGTCTTCGGGGAGCGTGACGTGCCATAGCCGGCCGTCAATAATCCTCCCTCTGGATAGGAACGCCCATTCCCCGCGGAGAGTCGGAATCTTCAATATACAATTGCACAGTGAGTACGGGGCTAAAAAAATAAATACAGGCATACTGTAGCTCGCGCTACTATGCCTCATTTTATGCAAAAATGTTGGTAATGAGGGTGAACCACCGCTTTAACAGAATTCCAGATAAAAACTTGCCAAATTATAAAGTCCGTTTCTCTGTGTGAAGGATGTCAGTGTAAATCTCCCTGCTTGGTTCATGTGTCACAAGCTATTGACATGTTAATGACCCTTCCTCAGCCAGCTCCCTAGTTCAAATGGTAATTGATTTATTGTGTGTGGGAAGGAGACCGGCCTTACTGTTTACAATGATTAGATAAGGGGCTCATGTTAATTATTCTGATTGCTTCATTGTGGTCAGGCTGTTACACCTAGTAATTAACTCCAGTGATGTCTTTATCTAAAGAAACATGTCTGCATGGTCGGCTCCGACTTGTCTCCTATAATCTGTATGGGAAACCCCACTGTGTGAGGGGGGCGTTCCTAACAGGCTGTAACCACATATAAGCTGAGTTTTTGTGTCAATAAAGTGTCTTGTTCCAGCAGTAAGCTTGTCTCATGTGTGGCTTTCTGGGCGATTCCAGGGATATCCCTCCTCGTGGAATATTGGGGTGATTGTCGTTATGGGAAGAAGGGAACGTTGACGGGGATATCATACCGATACCGTCACAATTGGTTGGTAGCAGCGGGATTTTTCCCTTCTATTCCCCTTCACACCCGGATTCCAAGCAGACACTGGAAGAACTACTGGAAGTTCGTGGAAGGATCGCTAGCAACAAAACCAAGCGGGTCATCATAGCAGAATTAATGGAGCTAGACCAGGAGGACGGGATTGCAGCAACGCCAGCAGTACAAGAGATGGAGACACCAGTGATTCAGGAGGAGGAATCGCCAGCCAACAAGCTAATGAGAGAGAAGCTAGCGTGGTTCGGCCCGAACCCAACGCCGGATGTGGTTCTGAAAGTGATGGACCTGTTAGCGGAGGAGGCTAAAGAAATAAGGGACGCAGAACTACAGAAGGATAAACAAATAAGGGACGCAGAGCTACAGTTAAAACTGGCAGCAGTCCAACAAGCAGCCGCACCTTCTACGAACAGTGAGTACAGCACAGCAGACGCAAGGAAGATTCCGTTTAGCGCTTTTAAAGCTTTTGATGAAAAGGACTGTGAAATTGATAACTACCTGGCAGACTTTGAGCGACAATGTAACCTGCACCGAATTGCTAGAAGAGAGTGGGTTGCAATATTGTCAGGCAAACTGTCAGGCAAAGCTTCTGATGCTTTCCGGACCGTGCCAGATCAGGATATCCATAGCTACGCCCGGGTTAAAGAAGCGCTCCTGGCTCGTTATGCAGTAACCCCAGAGTCCCACCGACAGAAGTTCAGGGACTCACGCAAAACCACGAAAGACTCTTACGCAGAATGGGCATGCCAGCTGTCCCTGTCGGCCTCTAACTGGGTTAACAGCAGCCAGGCCACCACCGCAGAGGACATTTTGCAACTAATGCTCCTGGAGCAATTTTACAATCACATCCAGACGGATGTCAAAGATTGGGTGAGAGATCGCAGGCCCATGACTCTACCAGAGGCCGCGAAGTTGGCGGATGAATATGCGGATACTCGCAAGACAAACCAGGTCACACCACGGGTACAACCTCCACAACCAACGGCGCCCTCACACCCACCAGCCGCTAGATACCAACCGCCTAACAGACCGATGACATCTAGCCCTCGCTACCCACGCCAGGAGGACAACGAACAACGCTGCTTCCGGTGCAAACAGTTGGGTCACTTCAAGCAGAATTGCCCCATGAACGACAACACCAGGTCAAATTGGTCTCAACCTGGGTACCGCCCACCAGCAGCAGCCCATTGTGTAGACTCGGCTTGGGATCTCCAGGAGCTGGGTCCGAAAGAACCATTGGGCACCCCTTACGAAGCCCTCATGGTACAATCTGTTATTACGGACAACAGGGAACACCATTGTCAGCTGGTCATGGGCGACCGCCATGAGCCGGAGGGGCCTTGGAGGGAGCTGGGCAGAAAGAGGCACCGCCAGCTACCCTCCAAGAAGAAGAGGTCCTGGAAGTCATATAACCAGCGGACCTGGGAGGAGAAGAAGCGACTGGAGGAGATGGAATCGCAGCGGGCGCCCCAGATGCGGGCCGAGATGTTCGCCAAGGGCCCACCGGTGGCCCCTTACACCACCACCCAGTTCCTGATGATGAAGGACCACGTGGAGAGCCTGCAGGACATGAGCAAGCAGGATCTGATCCGTGAGTACATAGAGCTGGAGGAGTGCATAAGCCGCATGGAGGAGGAGAACAACCACCTGAGGTCACAGCGGGCTGACCCCCCCAGGCTCCATGAACTGGAGATGGAGCTGGAGAAGCTCAAAGAGGAGAACCGGCGGCTGCGGAGGGAGCAGGGGGTGGCTGACCTTATGGGGCTCTGAGTCCCCTCTCCCCCCCCCCCCCCCCGGACTCTGAGCACCAGTGCTACAGCATTTCAACAAATATAACTTTTTCTTTTTATGAATCTCCTGTGATTGTCACTTCAGAGCCATAACCTGCCCCCTCCCATAGCGGGACACCTAGACGGCGGTGCACAGACCCATTCGCTGTCTTCACACTGACTTCTGGTGACTTTGCAGATCGCACAAAGACTTGGGGACTGACCGGCGTGTGATCTGACGACCCAGTAGCATACCTGAGTCGGAAGCAGTTACCAATGGAGGTCAGTCATGCCAAACGGAGTTAACCTCGGACTAAAAGCTCTGAACCCGTCAACCCTACTGGACCAGGGAAGGTCCAACCGGGTTTGCCGGAGCAGGGAGAAAAAGGGGGGCCATTGTGAAGGATGTCAGTGTAAATCTCCCTGCTTGGTTCATGTGTCACAAGCTATTGACATGTTAATGACCCTTCCTCAGCCAGCTCCCTAGTTCAAATGGTAATTGATTTATTGTGTGTGGGAAGGAGACCGGCCTTACTGTTTACAATGATTAGATAAGGGGCTCATGTTAATTATTCTGATTGCTTCATTGTGGTCAGGCTGTTACACCTAGTAATTAACTCCAGTGATGTCTTTATCTAAAGAAACATGTCTGCATGGTCGGCTCCGACTTGTCTCCTATAATCTGTATGGGAAACCCCACTGTGTGAGGGGGGCGTTCCTAACAGGCTGTAACCACATATAAGCTGAGTTTTTGTGTCAATAAAGTGTCTTGTTCCAGCAGTAAGCTTGTCTCATGTGTGGCTTTCTGGGCGATTCCAGGGATATCCCTCCTCGTGGAATATTGGGGTGATTGTCGTTATGGGAAGAAGGGAACGTTGACGGGGATATCATACCGATACCGTCACACTCTGTTCTTGCTTTGTGTTACAGGTTATTTACATATCCTGGTAATATACAATGAACTTTGGATCACCTCATATTATGATAAACATAACATAACATATGATAAACATGTCCAAGCTCTAGATATGTAAATAACCTGTAACACAAAGCAAGAACAGGGAAACGGACTTTATAATTTGGCAAGTTTTTATCTGGAATTCTGTTAATTTTCACTGAACATTAAAAGAGGATTGCTCAGCGCTGGATTAACTCTCTGTGGCAAGACTGGGCACAGATAATAGGAAATCTTATACTCTACATTGTGACATCAAAAAAAAAAAAAATGTTTGGGTTTACATCCACTTTAAGTGGTTAAAGCGGTGGTCCACACAAAAAGTGATCCTCTGCTTTTCGGAATACAGGTATTTTCACCCACTTCCGGGCATAGACTCCAGCGAGAGTCACGCCTCTCCCCCCCCCCCTCGCTGTCTTCTGGGAAACACACAGATCCCAGAAGACAGCAGGGACTAGTGAGGACACGCAGCGCGACTCGCAACGCAACGCTTCACTTCCTGATTCCCTCACTGAGGATGGCGGCAGGGGCAGCAGAGAGCCGAGCTTTTTTAGGCTTCGGCTGCCAACATCACATACACCCAGGACAGGTAAGTGTCCATTTGTTAAAAGTCAGCAGCTGCAGTATTTGTAACGGCTGGCTTTTTTTTTTTTTTTTTTTTTTTTAGGCGAACCTCCGCTTTAAGTTTTGAATAGTGTGGAGAGGGATTAGAAACACCTGCCAGCTTTTATTGCTGTCTGTGTCCCCTATAAGGAACTACCGATTCTCTATTTGTCCTGTTTAGCATTATCATTGGAAGTAAAAGTAAAAGAAAACCCCAAATTTTGGGTTGTCCACAGAAAAGTAATAGAGGGGAAATCTTCCAATGGTGAGACCTAGGGGATTTCCTCTCACTTCCTGTTTGGCTACCGGACAGGAAGTGAAGGGAAATCTCTGCAATGGGACACAGATGGTGAAAAATCAGGTCTCCTGCCATGTTCAACAGGGATGTACTCTGTGGCAAAACTGTTTAATCCCCAGGACTGGATGGAAGGAAATACAAATCTTGGGTAGGATAAACAGCTTCTCATATATGTATTTAATCTGTGTATTTAGAAGTTTCCCTGGAGTTCAGCTTTGAAGATCATCAGTCCTGTAACAGCATTAAATTCAGAGAAATTATAGAAGGGAGTTCTTCATGTTGCTGAGCCGGCACATATTTTTGATATTACATTCCAGAGGCTTTCAGCACGGCTTTCCAATCAGAGGAGCATATGATGTCATGGCGTGGGGGACGCTATGGTAAGTAATACTTTAGGACTGAAAGAAGAAGACGATTAGCGGCAGTAAAGAAGCTGCGTCTGGTGATAGGAGGATAAGGAGATATTTATGATTTTTTCTTTATTCACAGGAAAATCTACATCAGCAGGTCATTCGGTTTTCCATTTCACACACATTAAGTCTTTATTACGCAAATCTAATTGTCAGCTGAGGAAGGATAAAGCATTTAACCACTTCAGCCCGAGCCTGTTTTTCAGACTCAGTGGGGCAGATCCACATACATCTGCGCTGGGCGCAGCGTATCTAAGATACGCTACGCCGCTGTAACTTAATTTGAGTTGGTTTGAATCCTCAACGAATCCCCTCCATAAGTTACGGCGGCGTAGCGTATCTCTCGCGGCGTAAGGGCGCGGAATTCAAATTCGGCGGGTAGGGGGCGTGTTTCATTTAAATGAAGCGCGTCCCCGCGCCGAACGAACTGCACATGCGCCGTTCGTAAAAAAACTCCCAGGGTGCATTGCTCCAAATGACATCGCAAGGACGTCATTGGTTTCGATGTGAACGTAAATGGCGTCCAGCCCCATTCACGGACGACTTACGCAAACGACGTAAAATTTTCAAAACTATACGCGGGAACGACGGCCATACTTAACATTGAGTATGTCACCAGATAGCAGCTTTAACTATACGCCGGAAAAAGCCGAACGGAAACGACGTAAAAAAATGCGACGCCGGTCGTACGTTCGTGGATCTCGACACGGATTACGACGGGAACGCCACCTAGAGGACGCCAAAAAATTGCATTTTAGATCCGACGAAGACGTACGCCTGTCGGATCTAGCAGAGATGCCGTCGTATCTTGTTTTGAGGATTCAAAACAAAGATACAACGCTGGAATTTTGAAATTACGCCGGCGTATCAGTAGATACGACGGTGTAATTTCTTTGTGGATCTACCCCTGTGTTTATAAGTCCAAAAAAATCTTGGTTTAAGAGTTACTTGGTTTTAAAAGCATTTTGATTTGCGAACAACGTTTTTTTTTTTTTTTCATTCTGTCTCGGTTTTTGAGTGTTGAGCAGAATTCAAGCTAAATAGGCCTGCAGTACCTCATTTGGCCTGAGGTAGGGGGGCGCAGGAAACGAGCCGAAGTGTCCTCGGGCTTTTTCGGACGTTTTCGGCGCTCTCTGGCGACCTATTCCAACTACTACAGCGGTAGTAGTCGGAACAATCATCAATTCTGTTTTTCAGACTCTGTGTTTATAAGTTAAAAAAAATAAAAATTGTTGCTAGAAAATTACAGTGGAACCTCGGTTTAAGAGTAACTTGGTTTTAGAGCATTTTGATTTGCGAGCAACGTTTTTTTTTTATATTCTGTCTTGGTTTGCGAGTGTTGATGAGCAGAATTTAAGCTAAATAGGCCTGCAGTACCTCATTTGGCCTGAGGTACGGGCGCAGAAGCCGAGCAGAGCCGAAAATAGGCCTGCAGTACCTCGTTTGGCCTGAGGTACGGGGGCTCAGGAGCTGAAAAAAGCCGAACATTGGCCTGCAGTACCTCATTTGGCCTGAGGTACGGGGGCGCAGGAAACGAGCCAAAGTGTCCTCAGGCCTTTTTCGCCGTTTTCGTCGCTCTCTGGCTCCCCTATGCCGACTACTACAGCGGTAGTGGCCGGAACAATCATCAATTCTCCACTCGACCAAGCAAACTCCCTCTACTTAGGACTACCTAAATACCAGATTTCGCGCCTACAAGTCATCCAGAATACGGCAGCCAGACTGGTAACGGGGAAAAAACCCTGGGAATCAATCACCCCGTCCCTGAGGTCCCTACATTGGCTGCTCCAGGTGAGTGAGTCTCTGGTTAATCCCCACACACACTAGTCAGGTGCTGGCCCAGCTCTCATGCTGTTTAAAATAAGGAAATTATCCTGGATGGCTACACTTCCAAAAATCCTTTTATTGAAGCTTCATATGACAAGTGGTTGACAGATGGAGCAGGGGACAAAAAGGTAGATGCGTTTCATGCAAATGTTGCGTGAAGTGCGTCTACCTTTTTGTCCTCTGCTCTATCTGTCAACCACTTGTCATATGAAGCTTCAATAAAAGGATTTTTGGAAGTGCAGCCATCCGGAATCATTTCCTTACTGTATATAGAGGGATGTGCTTTGTTTATATTTCATGTCTGAGGTTTACAACCACTTTGATTAGTCATATTGGAACAGGAAGGGGCCATCTCCAAACTGTTCCCACAAAGATGAGAGCATGAAATTGTCCAAAATGTCTTGGTATGCTAATGTCTTAGGCCGGGTACTCACAACCAAACATGTACGATAAAACCGGTCCGTCGGACCGTTTTCACCGTACATGCCTGCCAGAGGGCTTCTGTACGATGGTTGTACACACCATCGTACAGAAGTCCGCGCGTAAACACTACGCGGGGTGTTTCCGCGTCGTCGCCGCGGCGATGACGCGGAGACGTGGGCGGGCCTGCCATTTAAAGGCTTCCACGCATGCGTCGAAGTCATTCGACGCATGCGAGGGACGGCGGGCGCCTGGACATGTACGGTAGGTCTGTACTGACGACCGTACATGTCCGAGCGGGCAGGATTCCAGCGGACGGTTTTAAAACACGTCCAGGAATATTTGTCTGCTGGGAAAAGGCCCGGCGGGCAAATGTTTGCTGGAATTCGGCCCGCTCGCGCCTACACACGACCAAACATGTATACTGAAACTGGTCCGCGGACCAGTTTCAGCATACATGTTTGGTTGTGTGTACGGGCCTTAAAGGGGTGGTAAAGGTACAACATTTTTTCCCCCTAAATAGCTTCCTTTACCTTAGTGTAGCCCTCCTTCACTTACCTCATCCTTCCATTTTGCTTTTAAATGTCCTTATTTCTTCTGAGAAATCCTCACTTCCTGTTCTTCTGTCTGTAAGGCTGCATTCACACCTAGGCGTTGGCGTTACCAGGCGTTTTTACGCGCGTTTTTTTCGCGCGTTTTGGTGCGCGTTTGCGCGCGTTTGTGCGCGTTTGCGCGCGTTTGAGCAGAGCGACGTCCAGCGTTTTTTGTTTTTTTTTTTGACCAATAGTAAAATAGATCACCTCTGTCATCATTTGTTGCTATGTGAAAGGTTTTTTTTTCCTCTTCCTGGGTGATAATTCCTCTTCCGGGTCATCCTTGTGCTTCTGACTCCATTGTGAAAATGAGTGATGACGAGATGGCTTTGTTCATGGCAGCAGCCACTGCTAGCCAATATCTTGTAAACGAGAGGCAGAGAAAAAGGAAGAGGCAACGCAGATTTTGGATACACCCCGTCATTGCTGATCGGGAAGAAAGAGGGCAATTTTGGGTGATGTACCAAGACCTCCGTGACCATGAAGACAAATTTCTGGACTACACCAGAATGTCCATAAAAAGGTTAGTAAAAAATGATCTGGAATCATTTATTTTTTACATTGTACCATTTGGGTTGCCACCTTTTCTTCAAGTCAAACATGTACACTTCTGCGGTGCACAACTATTTTTTTTAATACTATGAACTATACATATATTTTGTTAGTATTTTACATTTCTAATCATATGAATATAATAAAAATAGTCCCCTTTCCATTGCAGTCCACAGAGTTCCCCCTTTACATTAGAGTCCACAGAGTTCCCCCTTTACATTAGAGTCCACAAAGTTCCCCCTTTACATTACAGTGCACAGAGTCCCCCTTTACATTACAGTGCACAGAGTCCCCCTTTACATTACAGTGCACAGAGTTCCCCTTTACATTACAGTGCACAGAATCCCCCTTTACATTACAGTGCACAGAGTCCCCCTTTACATCACAGTCACCCTTTTGCATCTCAACTCCCAGATTTCCCTTTCACTGTATGGGTTAACCAACATAATCTGATTGAAGCGAGACCTCAAGATACTCAGACATAAGGGATGCTCTGTGAACCATGATCTAAGGGGGAAACCGAGATCTCTGATGTACGGAGAGGACTCCAATGTGAGAACTCTGATTTTTCCTAGTGTACTCACCAAGAGGCAGGATAGAGAAAGGGGGTGGGTGCTTCTGTTAGACAGCGATGGAGGGTGAGCTCACTCACCCCTTGGCAGATAGCACATCTCATCCTGGTATATCTGTGGCTGCTGGGTTGTAAGTTTTCATCCCCTGCAGCCATTAACCCTGCCGGAAATCCATATTCTGGTCAGAAAAATCTGTCAGAGTGTCAGGCAGTCTGAAACCCAGACACATGATTCCAAACCCGAACTGTTCTGGCGAATCCCGGAAAGGTGGCAACCCTAGTACCAATCCATTGCCAATTTTAAATTTCATTTTCCTTTACAGCTTTGATGAGTTGCTGGAATTGTTGATCAACAGATTGCAGAGGATGGACACCTACTTCCGCAACTGTATCCCCCCTGTGGAGCGACTTATCATAACACTGAGGTAATTTTTATTTAGCGCTTTGAATGTAATACACTCTATTATATATATATATATATATATATATATATATATGTGTAATAAAAACCAAACAAAAATTCTGTAGTAACAAAATTATTTTAATATTTTAATCAACCAAAACATTGGGTCTTTTTTTTTTTATTAGGAAAATATACACAAAGTGCACAAATACACAAAATATACAAAAATGTTTTATACATAATCCTTATTTACAATTGCTGTAAATTTGGGGAGGAGTCCTCTTCCCCGTGCGGTGACATGGCGACCGACAGTGCGTGGGCAAAAGGGGGCCAAGTGGAGGTGGTGCTGTCTTCCCCTGACCAATTGGAAGGTGGTGTTGCTTGTGGTGGTGGTGGTGTTCGTGTTGGGGCATTCCTGAAAGTCGATTGTCTCGGTCGATGTGGGTAATGTGATGTAGGTGTAGTCGTTAACGCAGGGTAAGTAGAAGGTGGTGGGTGGTAAGAAGAAAGTGTTGTAGGAGGCAGAGTACTGTATGTGACAGGTGGTGTTGAGAGATGAGGAAAAGGAGAATGAGGGTGGTAAGAAGAAGGTTGTGTATAAGGAAAAGGATTCAGAGAAGTGTGAGTGGAAGGTGTTGGCACAGGAGGTAAATGAGTTAGAGTGGTGGTGAAAGGATGGTGCGCAGAAGTCGGTGGTGGTGTTGGTCGAGGAGGTTGGTCGGAAAGCTGTGGTCCTGTCCAAAGGGTAACGGGTGGTGGGGAGAAATGGGTCGTGGGTGGTGTTGGGACATGCTCGGTCCGTTTATTGGCATATGGGCCATAGGGTGGTGGTGGTTCGGATAAATCGTCAGCGTCTGTCGGGGGTATAAATGTCGAGATGTATCTAGCCGTACAGGACAGCACCACCGCTTGCAGATTTGGGGGAACTTTGTCGATTAGTTCCCCCAGACATTTTGCTACATTTTGCCCATACGATCTATTGCTCATCCGGTCAGACATGTTGGTCATAATGTCCAACATACGATCCAGGGCTGGATCCGGAGCAGGAGCCCTCCTACGCAGAGCACGCGGAGGTCCAATATGCGCAATGTTAACTGGGGGCTGCTCTGCAAGTGGTCTTGTTGCATTAGCATTTGATGCCTCGGAGTGCTGCGGTTCCGGCTCCAGAGTAGCCATCGCTTGATCCCCCGATGCCACGCTCTCTCTGTCCCCTCTCTCTGCCACGCTCTCTCTGTCCCCTCTCTCTGCCACGCTCTCTCTGTCTACTACAGCTGTGGCAGCCTCGTCCCAGCAGCTTTCAGTACTGAAAAAAGAAATCATGTATTCAAAAATAATTTTAAAACATTTGGTTTACCGAGCAAAGTACAGATAATGGTTTACCTCCCCAAATCCAGCACCGGTCTCAGAAACTCCAATTCCTTTGCATGAACGTATTCTCTCACCGAACATGCTCCACTCCCACTTCGGCGCTGCTCCCGCTGTGCCTTCAGCTGGCGAGCGTAGGCGTCCCTTATACTCTTCCATCTGAGTTTTAGAATTTTCACTGTAAAAAATAAAATAAAATAATATATATTATTTTCTTTGTAGGTATCTATCAACTGGACAATCGATTGCAAGTCTGCATTACTCGTTTCGTATTGGAAGATCTACTGCCAGTTATATAATTCGGGACACCTGCAGTGCCATTTGGGAAGTCCTGAAACCCATTGTGTTTAAAAAACCGGCAGCAGAGGACTGGGAAAAAATTTCCCAAGTATTCTGGGAACGCTGTAACTTTCCGAATTGCCTGGGAGCGATCGATGGGAAACACATCAGAATTGTTAAGCCCATGGCTAGTGGGAGCCAGTATTTCAATTATAAGAAATACTTTTCATTCGTCTTAATGGCTGTGGCTGATGCCAATTATTGCTTTACCTACATTGACATTGGTTCCTATGGAAGTAGTGCAGACTCTGCGATTTTTGGGAACTCCTCTTTTGGGCAATTACTTCGAACAGATGGTCTGGACCTTCCACAAAATAGTCCACTCCCGGGCACAAACGGCCCTCCCCTACCAAGTGTCTTTGTGGGTGATGAGGCTTTTGCTCTGAACACACACCTACTTCGGCCTTATTCAGGACATAATCTGAACGAAGACAAACGCATATTCAACTACCGGCTTAGCAGAGCACGCCGCGTAGTTGAGTGTGCTTTTGGAATTTTGGCGAACAAGTGGAGGGTTCTCCACACACCGATTGTGCTCAACATGCAAAATGCCATTAGTGCTGTAGAAGCGGCGTGTGCCTTGCACAATTTTGTCAGGCAGCGCGATGGTCTAGATTACGAGGAGCCAGTCCATGAGACTCTGGAAAGAGCTCATTGGACTGGTGTACGTGGGAACACACAGGGGACACATGTCCGTGAACAGTATGCGGCATACTTTGTCTCTCCTGAAGGGCAGGTCCCTTGGCAGCTCAATTCCATTTAATTTATTGAACTTTTCAGCTTTTGACACGCTTATTTTGTGAAATATATTCTTTACTATGCTGTTTTGTGGAAAAAAAATAAAAAATGATTCATGTTTTAAGAAGTCTCATTCTAATTTTATTTTGATACAGTTTTATCATTGGGTTCAATAGCCCTATGATATTGTGTGCCATTTTATATTAGTGACATTCTATCTATTGTAAACTTAGTTTATGTATTTATTCTGTGGTCTAATAAAGGGCCTGTAAGTGACCGCCTAGACGTGGGTTGGGGGTCCGATCAGGACCCCCAGGGTACATCCGGGGGTTAAGTGGCTCTATATGTGTCCCCCTGCGTGTCACTTTCTCCTCCTGTGTAAACACAGGAAGAGGGAAGTGATGACACTGACACCAGTACACGTAGGCACAATCCCCTTTTGGATCTACAATCCACTCCCCCATCCCCTTGTCACAGTATCAATGAATGCAGTGAACATATATTTACTGATCACTGCAGGCAGAGTGTAGGTCCTGTGTAGCCCCCGTCCCCACCTGACGCTGTAGTCGCTAGGTCGATTGAATTTTTTAATATTTTTAGATTAAAGATGTGTAAAATAATATTTTTTTTGAAAAATGTCACTAAATTTTTGGATTATTAAAAATCACAGAGGGGATCAAATATCACCATTAATAAGCTCTATTTGTGGGAAGAAGAGAACGCAATTTATGTTTATAAGCCATGTCGCATGACCGCACAATAGTCATATTTGTAAAGACACATTTTTAAACTTAACAGCATATTGGTACGGTAATAAATGCCTACTGTAACGACAAACAATCATTCCATTATTTCATTAGTGGCATTTTGTATTTCTGTTATGTTTTTTGATAGAGTTTACCTTTGCTATCATGGGACTTATTTATCCGTGCCCAGTTCTCATAGATTTGGCTCCCAATAGAACACCAAGCGTCCCAACGGGTGGTCCTCATTTTGTAGCCCGGTGCCCTGCTGTCATAAAGACAGGGGTGCTCCTTCACCATCCTGATGAAATTTTCAGGCTCCAGCATCGAAAGGGTTCGATCAAATTCGGCCTCCATTGAGAAAAATGTGACTTTTCTTTATTGTAAGTAAAGTAAAATGGTGATTTCACAAGTTCCTGTAAAAAAATATGTCATTTCCTGTTTTGTTTTGGAGCTGTATGGGCGTCAAAACGCGCGTAAAAACGCGCATAAAAACGCTTGCTGTCGCGCGATACGCTCAATTCGCGCGTTTCCCATTACTTTCTATGGTAAAAAAAAACGCGCGGAAACGCCTATGTCGCGCGCTTCGCGCGACAAAAAAAGGTCCGGGACTAGTTTGAGCTTCGCGCGACAGGCGTTCAGGCGTTCAGGCGTTCAGGTGTGAACAGGCACCATAGGAAACAATGTTAAATCTGCCCTCCCGCGTTCGTGAGCAGTGCGTTTCAGGCGTAAAAACGCCTAGGTGTGAATGGGGCCTAACTCCACACAGTAATGCAAGGCTTTCTCCCTGGTGTGGAGTGTCGTGCTCGCCCCCTCCCTTGGACTACAGGAGAGTCAGGACGCTCTCTACGTTGCAGATAGAGAAATGAGCTGAGTGTTAGTGGGTTTCCTGCAGTCCAAGGGAGAGGGCGAGCACGACACTCCACACCAGGGAGAAAGCCTCGCATTACTGTGTGGAGTTACAGACAGAAGAACAGGAAGTGAGGATTTCTCAGAAGAAATAAGGACATTTAAAAGCAAAATGGAAGGATGAGGTAAGTGAAGGAGGACTGCACTAAGGTAAAGGAAGCTATTTAGGAAAACAAATTGTACCTTTACAACCCCTTTAAGGCCGCGTACACACGATCGGTCAAACCAATGAGAACGGTCTAAACTTTTTTTTTAACCTATAGATAACCTATAGATAAATAACTGATGGGGCCCACACACGATCGGTTTGGTCCGATAAAAACGGTTCTTTAGACTCAAAAGAACCGTTTTTATCGGACCAAACCGATCGTGTGTGGGCCCCATCAGTTATTTATCCATAGGTTAAAAAAAAGCAATCTTGTTTTAAATTTAACCGATGGATTCCTAACCGATAGAAAAAAAACGATTGTTAGTAGGCACGTCCATCGGTTAAAAATTCACGCATGCTCAGAATCAAGTCGACGCATGCTTGGAAGCATTGAATTTCGTTTTTTTCAGCACGTCGTTGGGCTAGATTCAGGTATCTGCACCTGATCTTACGGCGGCGCAGCGTATCGTATTTACGCTACGCCACCGCAACTTACAGGAGCAAGTGCAGTATTCACAAAGCACTTGATCCGTAAGTTGCGGCGGCGTAGCGTAAATGGGGCCGGCGTAAGCGCGCGTAATTCAAATGCGCCGTCCGTGTACATATCCCAGTGTGCATTGCTCCAAATGACGTCGCAAGGACGTCATTGGTTTCGACTTGAACGTAAATTATGTCCAGCCCTATCCGCGAACGACTTACGCAAACGACGTCAAAAATTAAAAAATCGAAGCGACCGACGTCCATACTTAACATTGAGTGCGCCTCATAGAAGCAGGCACAACGTTACGCCGAAAAAGCCTTACGCAAACGACGTAAAAAAGGAACGCTGGGCGCACTTACGTTTGTGAATCGATGTAACTAGGTAATTTACATATTCTACGTCCAAAACAACGGAAGCGCCACCTAGCGGCCAGCGTGAGAATGCACCCTAAGATACGACGGCATAATAGAATTACGCCAGTCGGATCCTAGGCTAATGTTGGCGTGTCTTGCTTTCTGAATACAGAAAGTAGATACGCCGGCGCAGCTTTGAATTTACGCGGCGTATCTATGGATACGCCGGCGTAATTCTTTGCTGAATCTAGCCCCTTGTGTTTTACGTCACTGCGTTCTGACACGATCGTTTTTTTAACCGATGGTGTGTAGGCGCGACTGACCATCAGTCAGCTTCATCGGTTAACCGATGAAAACGGTGCATCAGACCGTTCTCATCGGATGGACCGATCGTGTGTACGCGGCATAAGAGTTCCCTTCACTGGAACTAAGGGGCCAAGTCCAACCCCTGAAAAACAACCCAATGCCATAATCCCCCCTCCACCAAATGATTTGGACCAGTGCACAAAGCAAGGTCCATAAAGAGTTTGAGGTGGAGGAACTTGACTGGCTTGCACAGAGTCCTGACCTCAACACGACAGAAAACCTTTGGGATGAATAAGAGCAGAGACTGGGGGCCTTCTCATCCAATATCAGTGCCTGACCTCACAAATGCGCTTCTGGAAGAATGGTCAAACATTCCCATAGACACACTCCTAAACCTTGTGGACGGCCTTCCCGGAAGAGATGAAGCTGTTATAGCTGCAAAGGGCGGGCCAACTCAATATTGAACCCTACGGACTAAGACTGGGAGGCCATTAAAGTTCATGTGCGTGTAAAGGCGGGTGTCCCAATACTTTTGGTAATACAGTGTATTTTCCTTTAGCTTCTAAATCCCACTTCTGCTCCTATACATACAATTTGTAATAAGAAAATTGCCGACTCCCAGGGATTGTCTCCCCGGCTGGGAGTTCCTGGTCTTATGGGAGCCGCTGTAACAATAACGTTGCAGATTGCGTTGTATCATGTAGCATGTGTCCACATCTGTTTGGCAGATCCGCTAATGGTTAGCAGTAGCACACAATAATGCACCAATAAGAACAAACAGATAATAAATCCTACGTTTATCGGAGCCAGAGGGGAGCAGATGAGAGAGGTGGGAGGCTGGAGAACACCTGCGCAGCCTTCAGAAGAAAGCTTTGTGTCTTCTGTAATCTCGAAACATTGTTGGTGATGACAAATTGCCGCCACTCAATACAAACCTGTGATGAGCATTTTACCAAACCGGGACAGACCGGCAAAAAATATCTTTTGTAAAGCAAATGGCCTTGTTGACAGGTTATGTCATGATGAAGGGTGCTTATACAAGAGTGGCGTGATGACGTCGGTTATGTATGAAATTAAAGATGAAATTCCCCGAGCCATACGTATGTGTACACTGGGAACATAACCACAGGGTAACCGAGTGCTGCCAAATACACATGGGCAATCAGCGTAGTTCAAAATTCGTTTTTTCGATGAAATTCAACAAATATTCATATTAACGGAAAACCCGTTTAACAAATTTTTTCTAAAATTCTAAAATATGAAAACTCAAAAAAATGCGTAAATTCGAAAATCAAAAATTTGGAAATTTGAAAATGCGAGAATCCGAAAATCTAAAATTTTTAAATTCAGAAGTTCGAAAATTCTAAAATCAAAAAATCAAAAAATTCAGAAATTCTAAAATCCAAAAATGTGGAAATTCGGAAATTCTAAAATTCTAAAATCCGAAAATAAGAACGAGAATTAGAAAATCTGAAATTTTAAAATTCAGACGTTTGAAAATTCTAAAATCCAAAAATCCAAAAATTCAGAAATTCTAAATCCAAAAATGTGGAAATTCTAAAATTCTAAAATCCGAAAATAAGAACGAGAATTCGAAAACCCGAAAATCTGAAATTTTAAAATTTAGAAGTTTTAAAATTCTAAAATCCAAAAATGTGGAAATTCTAAAATCCAAAAATTTGGAAATTCTAAAATTCTAAAATTCTAAAATAAGAACGAGAATTAGAAAAACCCGAAAATCTGAAATTTTAAAATTCAGAAGTTCGAAAATTCTAAAATCCAAAAATCTAAAAATTCAGAAATTCTAAAATCCAAAAATGTGGAAATTCTTAAATTCTAAAATCCTAAAATAAGAACGAGAATTAGAAAACCCGAAAATCTGAAATTTAAAAATTCAGAAGTTCTAAAATTCTAAAATCCAAAAATCAAATAATTCAGAAATTCTAAAATCCAAAAATGTGGAAATTCTAAAATTCTAAAATCCTAAAATAAGAACGAGAATTAGAAAACCCGAAAATCTAAAATTTTAAAATTCAGAAGTTTGAAAATTCTAAAATCCAAAGATCGAAAAAAATTCTGAAATTCTAAATCCAAAAATGTGGAAATTCGGAAATTCTAAAATCCTAAAATAAGAACGAGAATTAGAAAACCCGAAAATCTGAAATTTTAAAATTCAGAAGTTCGAAAATTCTAAAATCCAAAAATCCAAAAATTCAGAAATTCTAAAGTCCAAAAATGTGGAAATTCGGAAATTCTAAAATTCTAAAATAAGAACGAGAATTAGAAAAACCCGAAAATCTGAAATTTTAAAATTCAGAAGTTCGAAAATTCTAAAATCCAAAAATCTAAAAATTCAGAAATTCTAAAATCCAAAAATGTGGAAATTCTAAAATTCTAAAATCCTAAAATAAGAACGAGAATTAGAAAACCCGAAAATCTGAAATTTAAAAATTCAGAAGTTCGAAAATTCTAAAATCCAAAAATCCAAAAATTCAGAAATTCTAAAATGCAAAAATGTGGAAATTCGGAAATTCTAAAATTCTAAAATCCAAAAATCTAAAAATTCAGAAATTCTAAAATCCAAAAATGTGGAAATTCTTAAATTCTAAAATCCTAAAATAAGAACGAGAATTAGAAAACCCGAAAATCTGAAATTTAAAAATTCAGAAGTTCTAAAATTCTAAAATCCAAAAATCAAATAATTCAGAAATTCTAAAATCCAAAAATGTGGAAATTCTAAAATTCTAAAATCCTAAAATAAGAACGAGAATTAGAAAACCCGAAAATCTAAAATTTTAAAATTCAGAAGTTTGAAAATTCTAAAATCCAAAGATCGAAAAAAATTCTGAAATTCTAAATCCAAAAATGTGGAAATTCTAAAATGCTAAAATCCTAAAATAAGAACGAGAATTAGAAAACCCGAAAATCTGAAATTTTAAAATTCAGAAGTTCTAAAATTCTAAAATCCAAAAATCAAAAAATGTGGAAATTTGAAAATCAAAAAATGTGGAAATTCTGAAATTCTAAAATTCTAAAATCCTAAAATAAGAACGAGAATTAGAAAACCCGAAAATCTAAAATTTTAAAATTCAGAAGTTTGAAAATTCTAAAATCCAAAGATCGAAAAAAATTCTGAAATTCTAAATCCAAAAATGTGGAAATTCGGAAATTCTAAAATCCTAAAATAAGAACGAGAATTAGAAAACCCGAAAATCTGAAATAATAACTAACTAAAAATAACTATTACTAATTATTAAATTATAGGTATTGGAATTCCCTTTAAAATTTGGCTGTTTCATTTGTGACCGTGCCCACGGGACCCATGGACTCGATGTCTGCCGGTGTCCCACAATCGTGTCACGGAGCTGCAGAACGGGGAGATGCCTATGTAAACAAGGCATTTCCCTGTTCTGCCTAGTGACAGGACACTGATCGTCTGCTCCCTGTCATCGGGAGCAGTGATCAGTATTGTGTCACATGTAGACCAGCCCCTCCCCCCCACAGGGGGGAGAATCACTCCCTAGGACACATTTAAAGGAGTTGTAAATAAAATACAAATTTGGCTGAAATGACTGTTTACAGGGTATAGAGACATAATAGTTAACTGATTCCTTTTAAAAACGATTACAAATAGATAAAAATCAATCATATAATGTATCTGTAGTTTCTAGTTTAGTTTTTGCATGTTGTTTCCTGCCTCTGCTGTACAGAGCCACAGAGCCAATACAGGGCAGTGATGGTTTGGAAAACAAAACTGATTGGTTTTAGACATGCAGTAATCACACCTCCTTGCAGGGGCGGACTGACCATTGAGTCACTCGGGCACTGCCCGAGGGCCCCATGTCACTAGGTGGCCCCATCAGGGTTGCCAGGGTCAGTAAAACCAGGGACAGTATGTAAAAATCTATGTTTTTTTTACATCTGTCCCTTATATGTCTGAAACCGACATGCTTCTGATGTGAAAATCCAGAGATTTTAGCTGCCCCGCCTCTGCACTGCCTCCTGGCGTGGTGGCCATCTGTAAGCCCAGGGGCCCCATAATCTTCTATTGCCCGGGGGGCCCATGAGTTGTCAGTCCGCCGCTGCCTCCTTGATTAGTGACCACAGAGAGGAAGCTCCCAGGACTGTGGTCATCAGGAAACAGACAACCAGGAAGTGTGGAGATCAGAGAAGAATTACAGCAACTTGAGAGCAAAAACGAACAATGAGGACATGAAAACAGCACTGCATTAAGGTAAAGATAAAAAAAAATCCTTTACAAACCCTTTAACCCCTAGTGGTTAACCCCTTCCCTGCCAGTGTCATTTACACAGTAATCAGTGCATTTTTATAAATTTTAAAATTTAAAAATTTTAAATTACGCGGCGTATCAACAGATACGCTGTGTAAATTCTTTGAGGATCTGCCCCTATAACTGCCCCTATAACTTTTGCGCAAACCAATCAATAAACACTTTTTGCGATTTTTTTGTTTTTCAAAAAATATGTAGAATATATATCGGCCTCAACTGAGAATTTTTATATATATATATATATATATATATATATATTTGGGGGATATTTATTATAGCAAAAAGTAAAAAAATATGATTTTTTTTCAAAATTGACGCTCTATTTTTGTTTATAGCGCAAAAAAGTAAAAAAACGCAGAGGTGATCAAATACCACCAAAAAAAAGCTCTATTTGTGGGGAAAAAAAAGGACGTCGAATTTTGTTTGGGAGCCACGTCACACGACCGCGCAATTGTCAGTTAAAGCGACGCAGTGCCGAATCGCAAAAAGGGGCCCGGTCTTTCACCAGCAATATGGTCCGGGGCTGAAGTGGTTAACCACTTCCGGACCGCCGCATGTACATTTACGTCGGCAGAATGGCACGGACAGGCACATTGGCGTACCTGTACGTCCCTGCCTAGACGTGGGTCTGATCGGGACCCCCCCCCCGTACATGCGGCGGTTCCCGTGGCTTCAGGAGCGATCCGGGACGAGGGCGCGGCTATTCGTTTCTAGCCGCCCCCTCGCGATCGCTCCCCGGAGCTGAAGAACGGGGAGAGCCGTATGTAAACACGGCTTCCCCGTGCTTCACTGTGGCAGCGCATCGATCGAGTGATCCCTTTTATAGGGAGACTCGATCGATGACGTCAGTCCTACAGCCACACCCCCCTACAGTTGTAAACACACACTAGGTGAAGCCTAACACGTTCAGCGCCCCCTGTGGTTAACTCCCAAACTGCAACTGTCATTTTCACAATAAACAATGCAATTGAAAGGCATTTTTTGCTGTGAAAATGACAATGGCCCCAAAAATGTGTCAAAATTGTCCGAAGTGTCCGCCATAATGTCGCAGTCACGAAAAAAATCGCTGATCGCCGCCATTAGTAGTAAAAAAAAAATAAATAAATAAAACTATCCCCTATTTTGTAAACGCTATAAATTTTGCGCAAACCAATCGATAAACGCTTATTGCAATTTTTTTTACCAAAAATAGGTAGAAAACCTAAACTGAGGAAAAACATTTATATATATATATATATATATATTTATTATAGCAAAAAGTTAAAAATATTGAATTTTTTTCAAAATTGTCGCTCTATTTTTGTTTATAGCGCAAAAAATAAAAACCGCAGAGGTGATCAAATACCACCAAAAGAAAGCTCTATTTGTAGGAAAAAAAGGACGCCAATTTTGTTTGGGAGCCACGTCGCACGACCGCGCAATTGTCTGTTAAAGCGACGCAGTGCCGAATCGCAAAACCTGGCCTGGGCATTTAGCAGCCTAAAGGTCCGGGGCTTAAGTGGTTAAAGTATTTTTCTGAAAGGTGCCGTCACAGATGCTTGATAGGGAATATATTGCCCAGTGCCTTCCCCTAGGTCTCTGCATTGATTGATAATATGCGCTATCACTTGCTTCACTGGCTGATAAAACAAATCTTTATCCAGATGTATGTATGCCTCTCAGCCGGAATGCTTTGTATAAACATATACCGGTGTTACTATGGAATATATATCATAATAATAACTCTCCAAAGACACTGGCTGGAATCTATTCTGAACCCGGAGAACTGATCACTGCTGAGAAATGTATTATTTGGCACCGTCAATGTTAACTGCTGACAAAGCAATATGTATAAAACCTCACACTGACCTAAACTGGAGGTCAGGCATGGAGTCAGGTCACCAACCTGGAAGGCTGATAGGGCTGGATCAGTCTCTGGACTAGATGAATAGAATTATAATCTTTAGAGGGGCTGTAAAGGTTTGTTTTTTATTTTCTAAATAGGTTCCTTTAACCACTTAAGACCCGGACCTTTATGCAGGTTAAGGACCTATCACCCTTTTTGCGATTCGGCACTGCGTTGCTTTAACTGACAATTGCGCGGTCGTGCGACGTGGCTCCCAAACAAAATTGGCGTCCTTTTTTCCCCACAAATAGATCTTTCTTTTGGTGGTATTTGATCACCTCTGCGGTTTTTAGTTTTTGCGCTATAAACAAAAATAGAGCGACAATTTAAAAAAAAAATAGAATATTTTTTACTTTTTGCTATAATAAATATCCCCCAAAAATATATAAAAAAACATTTTTTCCCCTCAGTTTAGGCCGATACGTATTCTTCTACCTATTTTTCGTAAAAAAAAAACGCAATAAGCGTTTATTGATTGGTTTGCGCAAAAGTTATAGCGTTTACAAAATAGGGGGTATTTTTATGGCATTTTTATTAATATATTTTTTTTACTAGTAATGGCGTTTTTTTTTGGTACTGCGACATTATGGCGGACACTTCGGACACTTTTGACACATTTTTGGGACCATTGGCATTTTTATAGCGATCAGTGCTATAAAAATGCATTAGATTACTATAAAAAAATGCCACTGGCAGTGAAGGGGTTAACACTAGGGGGCGGGAAGGGGGTTAAGTATGTTCCCTGGGTGTGTTCTAACTGTGGGGGGGGGGTGGCCTCACTAGGGGAAATGACCGATCTTCTGTTCATACATTGTATGAACAGAAGATCAGCATTTCTCTCCCTGACAGGACCGGGAGCTGTGTGTTTACACACACAGCTCCTGGTCCCGCTCTGTAACGAGCGCTCGCGTGTGCCCTAGGTGATCGTGCCCGCCGGGCACGTGCACGGGAGTCGGGGGCGCGCGCGCCCCCTAGTGGCCTGCGCGTGAGCCGACGTTGTACTAAGGGCTCTCGTGCAGGGGAGCCGACTTGCCGCCATAAAAGACGGTGGGCGGTCGGCAAGTAGTTAATTGGGTATGTGTTATAGCAGAAAGTAAAACATTTTTTTTTTTTTCAAAAATTGTTGGTCTTGTTTTGTTTATAGCGCAAATAAAAGAAAAAAACTGCAGAGGTGATCAAATACCCCCAAAAGAAAGTTCTATTTGTGGAGAAAACAATTAGAATGTATTTGGGTACGTCGCATGAACGCGCAATTGTCAGTTAAAATAACGCAGTGCCGAATTGCAATAAACGGCCTGGTCGTGAAGGCGGGTAGATCTTCGGGAGGTCTATAGGTATGGAAATTGGACATCATGGGAAGCCTTTTTTTATATATATATCACAGCTTCTGGTAAAAAGGAACTGCATTTATTTTTATTTTTTTGCATTGGATCTATTTTTTTACTCCTGGGGGCAGATCCACAAAGCGAGTACGACGGCGTATCTACTGATACGCCGGCGTACTTTCAAATTTCCCGCGTCGTATCTTTGTTTTGAATCCTCAAAACAAGATACGACGGCATCTGGGTTAGATCCGACAGGCGTACGTCTTCGTATGCCTTCGGATCTAAGATGCAATTCTTCGGCGTCCGCTGGGTGGCGTTCCTGTCGTAATCCGCGTCGAGTATGCAAATTAGCTATTTCCGAAGATCCACGAACGTACGAGCATTCTTTTACGTCGTCTCTAGTCGGCTTTTTCCGGCGTATAATTAAAGCTGCTGTTTGGTGGCATACGCAATGTTAAGTATGGCCGTCTTTTTTTTCGTTTGCGTAAGTCGTCCGTGAATCGGGCTGGACGTAATTTACGTCCACGTCAAAACAATGACGTCCTTGCGACGTCATTTAGCGCAATGCACGGCGGGAAATTTAAGGACGGCGCATGCGCAGTTCGTTCGGCGCGGGGATGCGCTTCATTTAAATGAAACACGCCCCCCTACTCGCCGATTTGAATTAGGCGCCGTTACGCCGCGAGAGATACACTACGCCGCCGTAACTTACGGCGCAAATTCTTTCAGGATTCAAACCAAAAAAAGTAAGTTACGGCGGCGTAGCGGATTTCAAATACGCTGCGCCGGGGCAGATGTTTGTGGATCTGCCCCCTTGCCTATTAGTTTACAAAATTCAAATTGCGATTTTTTAATTTGACAGATTCAGCTACCATTGATTTCAATTGGATTTCCTCCAGGTTGTTACCCTGTCATACAGCCTTCTGATAGAGATTTCCGAATTTGGTGTCATTCAGTGAGTTAAAATATTTGGGAATCACATGGAAAAAAAGAGTAACTGGCATTTTCTGATGTTCTGAGTGCGAGATGAGATCACATATCATCACACAGAGAAAATCAGATTTTTATCTTATTACAGAACTGAATGTTTCAGCCAGGCTTAACCACAGGCAAGAAATGAGAGCTTAGGACAGACGTTTCCTAATAAAGAGCGGAACATCTTGTAGCATGTAACCTTCGAGGCATTAAGAAGGAAAACACTTCATAATAATTGAATGATATTTTACATCTTTCATAAATCTACTTTGTTACATTTTGTTTAACTTTTCACTGTAACATGTTTCTGTGCTTTTTGTAGCAACATTTTCAAAGGGAAAATGCCAAGTGAAACACAAAGCCATTCATCCGATTTATTCTGTACTGTCAACATTGTTATTAGAATAGCAGTGTGTCTGGATGGGGCACCACTCCTACCTAGACAGCACTTCATGCTTTCTGGGGGAAAAATAAAAAAAGATACCCTGGGGTACAGTGGGGATCGAAAGTTTGGGCACCCCAGGTAAAAATTTGTATTAATGTGCATAACGAAGCCGAGGAAAGATGGAAAAATCTCCAAAAGGCATCAAATTACAGATTTCTTATAATATGTCAAAAAAAGTTAGATTTTATTTCCATCATTTACACTTTCAAAATTACAGAAAACAAAAAATGGCGTCTGCAAAAGTTTGGGCACCCTGCAGAGTTAATATCTTGTACTGCCCCCTTTGGCAAGTATCACAGCTTGTAAACGCTTTTTGTAGCCAGCCAAGAGTCTTTCAATTCTTGTTTGAGGTATCTTTGCCCATTCTTCCTTACAAAAGTCTTCCAGTTCTTTGAGATTTCTGGGCTGTCTGTCACGCACTGCTCTTTTAAGGTCTATCCATAGATTTTCAGTTATGTTGAGGTCAGGAGATTGTGAAGGCCATGGCAAAACCTTCAGTTTACGCCTCTTGATGTTATTCCCCTGTGGATTTTGAGGTGTGTTTATGATCATTATCCATTTGTAGAAGCCATCCTCTCTTTAACTTCAGCTTTTTCACAGATGGCATCAAGTTACCAACCAAAATTTGATGAAATTTTATTTAATCCATTTTTCCTTCTACTCGTGAAATGTTCCCTGTGCCACTGGCTGCAATACAACCCCAAAGCATGATTGATCCACCCCCATGCTTCACAGTTGGACAGAGGTTCTTTTCATTAAATTCTGTGCCCTTTCTTCTCCAAACGTACCTTTGCTCATTCCGGTCAAAAAGTTCTATTTTAACCTCATCGGTCCACAGAACTTGTTTCCAAAATGCATCAGGCTTGTCTATATGTTCATTTGCAAAGTTCAAACGCTGATTTTTGTGGTGAGGACGTAGAAGAGGTTTTCTTCTGATGACTCTTCCATGAAGACCATATTTGTACAAGTATCTCTTTATAGTGGAATAGTGTACCACAACTCCAGTGTCTGCCAGATCTTTCTGGAGGGATCGTGCAGTCAAACGTGGGTTTTGAATTGCTTTTCTCACAATCCTGCGAGCTGTTCTGTCTGATATTTTTATTGGTCTTCCAGATCTTGCTTTAACTTCCACTGTTTCTGATAACTGCCATTTCTTAATTACATTCCGAACAGAGGATATTGAAAAACGCTTTGCTATCTTCTTATAGCCTTCTCCAGCTTTGTGAGCGTCAACTATTTTCAGTTTCAGTTTTCTAGACAACTGTTTAGAAGAACCCATGGTGCTGATTGTTGGGGCAAGGTCAGATGAGTCTGGGCATTTAAAACCTTTGAGATTGACATCACCTGGTCTTCCCAGACGATGATTGAGAACAATCCATGACACTGGCAGGTCTCAGATTTGCAAAGGGGGCAGTGCATGCTATAAATCCTGCAGGGTGCCCAAACTTTTGCAGACACCATTTTTTTGTTTTCTGTAATCTTGAAAGTGTAAATGATGGAAATAAAATCAAACTTTTTTTGACATATTATAAGAATGTCTAATCTGTAATTTGATGCCTTTTGGAGATTTTTCCATCTTTCCTTGGCTTCGTTATGCACATTAATATAAATTTTTACCTGGGGTGCCCAAACTTTCGATCCCCACTGTATGTATGGGGCACATAGAGCACTGCCAAGATGAGGTGGGCAACATCATATACAAATATGAAGGTACAACTAAAGGCATTTTTTTGATTTTGGAGTAAGGGAGAGTTATAATCTCCTGTCTTTTTTTTTTTTTTTTGCCATCTGGGTCCCATTGTGGAGATTTCCCATCACTTTCTGTCCCACAGCTAAATCAGGAAGTGAGAGGAAATTCATCCAAAGTGAGGGAATCCATGGTTGTCACCAGAACTAGTGTTCTTTAACCACTTCCCACCCGGCCTATAGCAGAATGACAGCCGGGCAGTGGTTCAGTTATGTTGACTGGGTGTCATATGACATCCAGCAGGAAACAGCCACTTTGGGGGCGTGCATCGCGGCAATCGGTGGTGCGGCGTGTCAGTCTGACACACCGCTACACCGATCTCTCTTTACCAAGGGATCAGCCATTTCCCATACCAGCTGATCACAATGTAAACAGGAAGAGCCGTTGATCGAATTTTCTTCACTCGCATCTGACAGATGTGAGTAGAGGAGAGCCGATCAGCTGCTCTCCTAAAAGGGGGGTCTGTGCTGATTGTTTATCAGTGCAGGCCCCCCTCGGATGCCTGCCCAGGACCACCAGGATGCCGCCAGGACCACCAGGGATGGCCACCACACTGGACCACCAGATATGACACCCTAGACCACCAGGGAAATGCCAATCAGTTCCCAGGCAGCTGGCAATCAGTGCCTATGCCTGCCAGTGCAATTAGTGATGCCTATCAGTGCCATCTATCAGTGCCACATCTCAGTGCCCATCAGTGCCACATATCAGTGCCCAGCAGTGCTGCCTATCAGTGCCCAGCAGTGCCGCCTATCAGTGACAAGTAGTGACGTCTATCAGTGCCACCAATAAGTACCCAGCAGTGCAGCCTTTCAGTGCCCATCAGTGTCACCTATCAGTGCCCATCAGTGCCACCCATGAGTGCCCATCAGTGCCGCCTATCAATGCCCATCAGTGCTGCAAATCAGTGCCGCCTACCAGTGCCCATCAGTGCCACCTATCAGTGCCCAGCATCAGTGCCCATCAGTGCCACCTCATTGGTGCCACCTTATCAGTTCCCGTCATTGCTGCCTTATCAGTGCCCATCAGTGAAGGACAAAACTTACTTATTTACAAAATTTTATAACAGAAACAAAACAAAACTTTTTTTTTCCAAATTTGTTTAGCAAAAAATAAAAATTGCTAAAAACTGATCAAATACCACCAAAAGAAATCTCTATTTGTGGAAACAAAATGAAAAAAATTGTCATTGAAACAGTGACAGCGCTGAAAGCTGAAAATTGGCTTGAGCAGGAAGGGGGTATAAGTGACTGGTATTGAAGTGGTTAAGGAAGATTTGACCTCAAATTCCCCCAAACTTTTGGATTTTCTTTCACACTTGGTCAGGGGTAGGCAACCTCTGCCCTCCAGCTGTGGTGAAACTACAAGTCCCATGAGACATTGCAAGACCCTGACAATCACAGGCATGACAGTGGGGCACTGGCAAAATAAGAACAAACTCCTTATGGTAACTTTATTGATAGAAACAGAGTCGTGTTAATGGTCATGTGATGCTGAACCTATGGCCAATATCTAAATATACAGATGAGATACATAGTAAGTTGGCAAAAGACTTGTATTCCTATCTATCCATTTCTGAGATTTACACATGTACCAGGAAAATTCACCCCCTGCGAGGGGTGGTAAAAACAGGCAGTTGAGCTGTTTTAATGCCCCCTGGTCACCACCAGAGGGGGCTGTTCAAATGCCATGGCTGTGATGCTTTACATTGTGGTCAAGGCTAATTTAATACTTTATGTCGGGTGGATATGAAGAACTCCCCTCATACCAGTAATGAGGCCGTACTGCAACCATGAACCAAATGCTTTGATTGTGGTTGCTACTCATTAGTCCCAGTAAAAATTTCTCCCAAAAAAGAAAAAGCCCCAAAAAAACAAGCAAAATTAACGCCTGACAGCTGCTGTCACACTAAAGCCTCGTACACACGATCGGTCAAAACCGATGAAAACGGACTGAAGGACCTTTTCATCGGTCCAAACCGATCACGTGTAGGCCCCATCGGTCAGTTAACCTTTGGTCAAAAAATGTAGAACTTGCTTTAAAATTGAACCGATGGATGCCTAACCATTAGGTCAAAACCGATGGTTAACACGCAAAAGCATCGGTTAAAAATCCACACATGCTCAGAATCAAATTGACGCATGCTTGATAGCATTGAACTTTGTTTTTTTCAGCAGGTCGTCGTGTTTTACGTCACCGCGTTCTGACACGATCGGTTTTTAACTTATGGTGTGTAGGCGTGACGGACCATCAGTCAGCTTCATCGGTTAACCAATGACAACGGTCCTGCGGACCGTTCTCATCAGATGGACTGATCGTGTGTACGCAGCATGAGAAAAGCAAAGGGAAAGGAAAATGAAGGGAAAAAGAAAATGGAAAGGAAAAAAGAGAAGGAAATTGATATGTACTTTGCTAATTTATATGATGGACTTTGAGGAAAGGAAAAAAAGGAAAGCAGAAAGGAAATAAAAAAAGGAAAGGCAAAATAAAAAGGGAAGGGAAATGAAAGAAAAGACATGGGGCCAGATTCAGAGAGATCAGCGTATATTTAGAGCGGCGTAGCGCATCTGATATGCGCTACGCCGACGTAACATAGAGAGGCTCGTACTGTATTCACAAAGCACTTGCTCCTTTTCTTGCGCCGGCGTAACGTAAAATGGCCGGCGTAAGCCCGTCTAATTCAAAGTAGCAAGGCAGTGGGCGTGTAGTATTATAATGAAGCGTGACCCCATGTAAATGCATGGCTGAACGAACGGCGCAAGCGCGCGCATGCTCAGAATCACGTCGCAAATACTTCCTAAGATACGTCGGCTCAATGCTTTCGGCATGAACGTAACCTACGCCCAGCCCCATTCACGTACGACTTACGTAAACAACGTAAAATCCGACGGCAGTTCCGACGTCCATACCCTAAACGACTTAGACCAGCTTTTTGGTGGTTTAAATTTACGCCGGAAAAACGCCTTACGTAAACCATGTAGATTACAGCGACGGGCGCAAGTACGTTCGTGAATCCGCATATCTTGCTCATTTACATATTCAACGCGTAAATCAACGCAAGCGCCCGAGCGGCCAGCGTAAATATGCACCCAAGATACGACGGCGTAGAAAACTTACGTTTGTCGTATCTTGGCAAAATTCAGGCGTATCTCATTTAAAGAATCGGCGCAGAGATATGACGGCTCTCATTTGGACTTACGACGGCGTATCTGTAGATACGTCGCCGTAAGTCTTTGTGAATCCGGGCCATGGAAAGGAAAGGGAAATTAATATTTCCTTTGCTACTTTATATGATAGACTTTGATGTGTTTTTTAGAGAGACTGCCATAATCAGAGATGTGAACAGAAAGTGAACACACACAATTTTTTTGCTTCTCATACCTGCTAAACAAATGTATCAGATATATAGATCTTTGGCTGTAAAGTTGAGTGGCAAATTATAATATGAAGATCCTCCTGCAACCCCGGAAGTAACTCACGGCATTCCTCTCCTGCGGCGGCCATATTGGCCACAAGGCTTCCTACAAGCACCATGTCGGCAGCTACCCAGACACCTGCTGGGCTGTAAGAGGGGGTGAATCCCACCACCGCGGACATACTCTCACTGTAAAATCAGATTACCAATGTAGGGTGGCACTACGCTGGCCACCAGTGTAAGGGGGCAGTACACTGATCAACAATGCAAGGTGGGCACTTTGACCACCAATGTGAAGTTACACAACATTAACCACTAGTGCAAGAAGAGCAATTTTCCACTCACCAGTAATGCGAGGGAGCGCTTTAATTTTCATGGTCTGCATGTATTTTTTTGATTATTATCCTTTTTATTTGTTTTATTTCATTATCATTACTAAAATAATAAAATATTGCACCAAGTACACCAGATTTCCTTATTCTTTTACTGCATTTTATCGAATATTCACAACTCACGGTTCATGCTAATTTCCCATAAACTGTAATTCAGAATAAAAATTATTAGCAGAGATTCTCCAAGACCTGAAATTTATTTCAAGGGTTCCTCTGTGTTGAAAAGTTTGGGAAAGTTTTCTGCAGACTGCTGAATGTAGCTTCATGTCTATAGTTCAGCTCACATATTGTATGAAACCCATATGCTTCAGACAGCCCCAGCCCTGTATTATTTATATTGCAGCGGACAGATATTCTCAGAAGTGGATTCTTGCAGGATGTAAGGCTTACGGCTCCCAGACCACACACAGGAAAGGAAATGTGGAATTAAATAAAGTGAGAGCTTTCCATACTCCAGACTTTATCTTGTATCCTTTAGTTCTTTAATATTATAGACAATTATAAGGACATCATCCACTCTTAGGCCCCATACACACGAGAGGATTTATCCGCGGATACGGTCCAGCGGACCGTTTCCACGGATAAATCCTCTCGAGGATTTGCGCGGATTTCCATGCGATGGAGTGTACTCACCATCGAATCGAAATCCGCGCCGAAATCCTCTGGCGATGACGTGTCGCGCCGTCGCCGCGATTATGACGCAGCGACGTGCGCGACGCTGTCATATAAGGAATTCCACGCATGCGTCGAATCATTACAACGCATGCGGGGCATCCCTTCGGACGGATGGATCCGGTGAGTCTGTACAGACCAGCGGATCCATCCGTTGGGATGGATTCCAGCGGATAGATTTGATAGCATGTCATCAAATATTTATCCGCTGGAAATCCATCCCAGGGGATAAATATCCGCGGAAACAGATCCGCTAGAGTGTACACACCATAGGATCTATCCGCTGAAACCCATTCGCTGGGATTTTTCAGCGGATGGATTCTATCGTGTGTATGGGGCCTTACCCTGCTTTTGGGTACAACAGACAGGGGTCATAGTCCCGGTGGATTGACAGCATAGTCTGTGAAGAGGACGGGGACATGTAGCAATGAGCCAGAAAAATATACTTTAGTCAGACTAAGTTTACAAAATGCATTTGCAGCCAAAAAATACTTGAAGTGAACCAGTTCTTTCCCCATGCATGCAGGTTCACGTACAGTGGAACTACGAGCAAAATTAAAAAAAAAAAAATACGTAGATGCCCCCCCCCCTATCATTTTCTTTTTAAATTGAATCTACTATGGCACCAGATATATGAGTGGTGGCACTGGGCAAGTGGGCACAGTTTACACTATGAGCCTGACACACGCTGGCAACGTTTTTTTTTAAATGTTATGTACTGTGCCACCAAGATAGATGAGTTGTGGGTGGCACTGGGCACAGTGTACGCTGTACCCCTGACACACGCTGACAGACAGGCAACTGACTACAATTATATTGCAGTAATTCATTTTTTTTTTTAAATGTTATGTACTGTGCCACCAAGATAGATGAGTGGTGGGTGGCACTGGGCACGGTGTACGCTGTACCCTGACACACGCTGCCAGCCAGGCAACTGACTACTATTATATTGCAGTAATAAAAATGTTTTTTTTTTAATATTATCTACTGTGCCACTAAGATAGATGAGTGGTGGGTGGCACTGGGCACAGTGTACGCTGTACCCTGACACACGCTGCCAGCCAGGCAACTGACTACTATTATATTGCAGTAATAAAAAAATGTTTTTTTTTAAATGTTATCTACTCCCAGAGGCGATTCAGTTCGCATGTGTTGTGCTTTACAAGTTTCTCTCTCTACTGTGCCACCAAGATAGATGAGTGGTGGGTGGCACTGGGCACAGTGTACGCTGTGATATACCTGATATACCAGCCCTAAAAAGGGCTTTTTGGGGTTACTAGCCCTAAAAAGGGCCTTTTGGGGTGCTGTCCTTACAGCAGAGATCAGATGAGTCTTTCAGGACTGGAGTGGACACTGAAAACACAAGTCTAGCTATAGATTTGCCTATAAATTCAGCAGCAGCAACTCTGTCCCTCCTCTCACTAAGAATGCAGGTTCAGAATGAATCTAAAATGGATGCTGCCCTAGAGGTGGGAGGGTCAGGGAGGGAGGGTATGCTGCTGATTGGTTGGAATGTGTCTGCTGACTGTGAGGTAGAGGGTCAAAGTTTGCTCAATGTTAATTAATAGGAGGCGGATCGAACATTGCATATGTTTGCGCGCATTGGCGAACAAGCAAAAATCGCCGCAAAAAATTATTCGCCGGCGAACAGTTCTGTACATCTCTATATAAGATAGGGGAGGGAAAATACAAATACTAGGTAAACCTGTGACTAGTCTGCCGAAAGTGGAAGAATAAAATAAAATAAATAATGGTGGGGGGACGGACAAACGACCGACCAATGGACGGACCAACCGACCGCAGGGGGAGTCTCAAAGAGTGTCTTGTTTTCTGCCCCCCCCCAATTTTTTTTTATATATAGCACCAGCCGCCACTGATCACAGATACAGGGGTCCATAGGCACCATCTCCCCACTTAAAGCGGAAGAAAAGCCATCTGTAGGACAGTTTCATTTCCGGCTCGTGCCGGAAATGTAACACTCCAATTGGTTGTGCTCTCAACCAAACTGTCAAACCATCCAATGGTTGGTGTCATAACTGATCACATGTGCAGCATCATGGCAGTTGTAAATTAAACAGAGGCCAAGATGGCAGCTTCCTTGGCTGAAAACGATAGGAGGGTTTACTTACAGTTTAAGGGGCTGAGTTCTGACACCACCTCGCAGAGTAGGGCAAGACTAAACCATATGTATAAACGTACCAACATCCAGTTTGTATTTAGGACAAGTAGGGTCCAACAAAGGATATATCATAGAGAGACACATGGGGGGGGGGGGGGGGGGGGTAGTACACTCTTTGTAGAAATGTAAGTTGTGTCCATCTGTCCCTGTTCCTGAAATCAGAAGCTACTGCTGTATACCCTCTTCCCTACCCTCATCCGGCAGGTCTCGCTGCCATGCATCATACAGACGGATGACTTTAGATGTATCCGTCCAATTGGGCCAATCACTGGTAAAAGGAGGACAGGGGTTTGTCAAGTTGGTCTGCTATCAATATACTCTCAAACGCAAGGGATGCCAGCACCAGTGGGGAAGTGAATTGAGAATGAGCCGCACTCGCTTCCCCTTTAACTGCCATCCTTCCCACTTGCACATACTTACCCTCCCTCCCTTAGTTCCCCCCTTTAGCTCTATTTGGCTGCCCAGAGCATGGAGTAGCCCAATGCTTGGAACTGACTTTCCGGGAGAGGTAATCAGTCAGTAGTAAGTGGATTCCAACATGCTTGGGGCAAACATAGATCTAGACTCAGACCAAAGTGTAAATAAATATATAGAGAATATAGTAAAAAATGTGGTAAAATTAAGCACTTGTATAGAGATGGGCTTTTTATTGTGCTGAAGGATCATGTATAAATAGTTAAACAACATCAAATATCAAAAGCTATACATAGCGAAGAAAACATTTTTTTGGGGTATATAAAAACTTGGGGCCAGATTCACGTAGAATCGCGGCGGCGTAACGTATCCTAGATACGTTACACCGCCGCAAGTTTTCATCGCAAGTGCCTGATTCACAAAGCACTTGCGATGAAAACTACTCCGGCGCAAGGCGGGCCAATTCAAATGGGCTTGTGCCATTTAAATTAGGCACGCTCCCGTGCCGGACCTACTGCGCATGCTCAGTTTCGCAATTCCCGTCGTGCTTTGCGCGCCGTGACGTCATTTTTTAGAACGGCGACGCGAGTAGCGTACTTCCGTTTTCCCGGACGTGTTACGCAAACGACGTTAAATTTTACATTTCGACGCGGGAACGACGGCCATACTTTAGACAGCAATACGATTGCTGACTAAAGTTAGGGCACCCAAAACGACGACTAACTTTGCGACGGGAAACTAGACGAACGCGAAAATCCGTCGTGGATCGCCGTAACTCCTAATTTGCATGCCCGACGCTGGTTTACGACGCAAAATCCCCCCAGCGGCGGCCGCGGTACTGCATCCTAAAATCCGACAGTGTAAAACAATTACACCTGTCGGATCTTAGGGATATCTATGTGTAACTGATTCTATGAATCAGTCGCATAGATAGAAACAGAGATACAACGGCGTATCAGGAGATACGCCGTCGTATCCCTTTTGTGAATCTGGCCCATATTCCTTACAGTAGACCTTCCATCATATACTAAAGAACCCTGGTTTGGGCAACCACTGGGACGCTGCATAGATCATAAGGATCTGCAATAGTGGTCTTCAGACCATTCTGTCTCCTATTTTTCCTTACCTCTGAGCAGTGGCGGCTGGTGCTAAAAATTTTTGACTGGGCACAAACAAACTGAAAAAAAAAAAAAAAAAACATCAATTGCCGCCACTGTGCCTTTAAACGCAGCTACTGTAACCATCAATTGCTGCCAGTGTTCCCATCGATTGCCGCTACTGTGCCCATCAATTGCCAGTGTGCCCATCAATTGCTGACACTGTGCCCAACAATTTCCGCTACTGTGCCCCATTAAATGCTGCCAGTGTTCATTGCCCAGTACTTACCTGTCTCAAGGTCAAGGGGGCACTCTTTACGCCTAGAGGAAAAGAGATTTCATCTGTAAATACGGAAAGGTTTCTTCACAGTAAGAGCTGTGAAAATGTGGAATAGACTCCCTGCAGAGGTGGTTCTGGCCAGCTCAGTAGATTGCTTTAAGAAAGGCCTGGATACTTTCCTAAATTTACACAATATAACTGGGTACTGACATTTATAGGTAAAGTTGATCTGGGGAAAATCCGATTGCCTCTCGAGGGTTAAGGAAGGAATTTTTTTCCCCTGCTGTAGCAAATTGGATCATACTCCTCTGGGGTTTATCGCATTCCTCTGGATCAACTGTGGGTATAGAATTGGGTCATGGGATTGTATAATATTATATATACCGTATTTGCCGGTGTATAAGACGACCCCCTATTTTTCAAGGAAAAATGTTGGTTTTGGGATATACTCGCCATATAAGACGACCCCCTTCCTACTAGTCATTCTGGAAGCTGAGGGTTAGCCGGAACAACCGCTGACAGGAACACCTGCTGACAGAAACAGGCTTTTTTCAAATCTCACTGTGCCATTCCATTACATGCCTCACTGTGCCATTCCATTACATGCCCCACTGTGCCATTCCATTCCATGCCCCACTGTGCCATTCCATTACATGCCCCACCGTGTCATTCCATTCCAGGCCCCACTGTGCCATTCCATTCCATGCCCCACTGTGCCATTCCATTCCATGCCCCACTGTGCCATTCCATTACATGCCCCACTGTGCCATTACATGCCCCACTGTGCCATGCCATTCCATGCCCCCACTGTGCCATTCCATGCCCCCACTGTGCCATTCCATGCCTCCACTGTCCATCACATGCCTCTACTGTGCCGGCCAAGACGATCTCCCTACCTTATTTTTTTGCTGCGGACATCCATATTTCAGGCCGCGCCTCCTCCTCAGACTGTTCCGTGATAGGCGGAGCACTCATTTTCCCAGTGGGGCCTCTGTTCAGTGTTCCGCCTATCACGGACGTCCTCTCATCTGAGGATGAGAAGGCATCCGTGATAGGCGGAACACTGAACAGAGGCCCTGCTGGGAAAATGAGTGTTCCGCCTATCACGGAACAGTCTGAGGAGGAGGCGCGGCTTTTAAATCATGGATGCCCGCAGCCTGAAACATGGATGTCCGCAGCCTGACAGAGACAGATCCGGCGTATAAGACGACCCCCGACTTTGGATGCATTTTTTTGCATTCAAAAGGTCGTCCTATACGCCGGAAAATACGGTATATATTTTTTTATGGTTGAACTGGATGGACTTGTGTCTTTTTTCAACCTGACTAACTGTGTAACTATGAATACAGCCCTTTATGAACAAAAGGATTCAAGTAACAAACATCATAGATGTCCATTTTTCATGACTGTCTGTGAAAATATGAATGGTTGGAAAATGCCTACTTGTATAACCTACTCACCTCCATTTATTCTGTTCTAGGGCAGGAGAAGAGCTACTGCATACTATGCATGCAAGAAGTAGACTTGAAACCTTAACAAGTTCCCGATAGAAGAGGTTGACCCAGAGGCATTGCTAGGGGGGTGCGGGGGTGCGGTCCGCACCGGGTGACACCCACTAGAGGGGTGACACCATCCCGTTTTTTTTTTTTTAGCTGACATGCCCAGCCTGCCCTGTGCAATCCCAGCCTGCTCTGTGCCACCCCAGCCTGCCCTGTACCACCCCAGCCTGCCCTGTATCACCCAGCCTGCCCTGTACCACCCCAGCCTGCCCTGTACCACCCCAAACAGCCCTATACCACCCCAACCTGCCCTGTACCCCCCAAACAGCCCTGTACCACCACAGCCTGCCCTGTACCACCCCAGCCTGCCCTGTACCACCCAGCCTGCCCTGTGCCACCACAGCCTGCCCTGTACCACCCCAGCCTGCCCTGTATCACCCAGCCTGCCCTGTACCACCCCAGCCTGCCCTGTACCACCCCAAACAGCCCTATACCACCCCAGCCTGTACCCCCCCCCCCAAACAGCCCTGTACCACCCCAGCCTGCCCTGTACCACCCCAGCCTGCCCTGTACCACCCATCCTGCCCTGTGCCACCACAGCCTGCCCTGTACCACCCCAGCCTGCCCTGTACCACCCCAAACTTTCCCATGCCACCCAACTTGCACTGTGCCACCCTAACTTGCCCTGTACCACCCCAATCTGCCCTATGCCACCATAACTTGCACTATACCACCCCAACCTGCCCAATGCCACCCTAACTTGCCCTGTACCACCCCAACCTTTCCCATGCCATCCCAACTTGCCCTATGCCACCCTAACTTTCACTATACCACCCCAACCTGCCCTGTACCACCCTAACTTGCCCTATACCACCCCAACCTGCCCTATGCAACCCTAACTTGCCCTATACCACCCCAAACTACCCTATATCACCCCAACATGCCCTATACCACCTTAACCTGTCCTATACCACCCCACTACACCAACCTGCCACTATACCTCTCTATACTACCCTAACCTGCCACTATACTGCCCTATACTATCATTTACAGGGGCTGGTTTGGGGTGCGCCCTGTGCCCGTGCGCTGCCTGCTTGGTGCTGGGCAGCCTAGACAGAGGGGGGGGGGGTGACACCATGTTTTACCGCACCGGGTGACACCGACCCTAGTGATGCCACTGGGTTGACCTGGCAGAGTAAACTGGTTCTCTGCCAACTCAGTCTTCAGTCATACCAGTTTGTTTGTCCTTAGTTGTAACTATAAATTTGTTAAGGAAATGTAACCACTTCCCGACCGCCTCATGTAGATATACGTCGGCAGAATGGCACATACAGGCACATCAACGTACCTGTACGTGCCTGCCTAGACGTGACCGGGGGTCCGATCAGAACCCCCCCCCCGCTACATGCGTCGGTCGGATCCCCTCGGGGAGCGATCCAGGACGACGGCGCAGCTATTCGTTTATAGCCGCTCCGTCGCGATCGTTCCCCGGAGCTGAAGAACGGGGAGAGCCGTGTGTAAACACGGCTTCCCTGTGCTTCACTGTGGCGGCTGCATCGATCGAGTGATCCCTTTTATAGAGAGACTCGATCGATGACATCAGACCTACAGCCACACCCCCCTACAGTTGTAAACACACACAAAGTGAACACTAACTCCTACAGCGCCCCCTGTGGTTAACTCCCAAACGGCAACTGTCATTTCCACAATAAACAATGCAATTTAAATGCATTTTTTGCTGTAAAAATGACAATGGTCCCAAAAATGTGTCAAAATTGTCCGAAGTGTCCGCCATAATGTCGCAGTCACGAAAAAAATCGCTGATCGCCGCCATTAGTAGTAAAAAAAAAAAATCATAAAAATGCAATAAAACTATCCCCTATTTTGTAAACGCTATAATTTTTGCGCAAACCAATCGATAAACGCTTATTGCAATTTTTTTTACCAAAAATAGGTAGAAGAATACGTATCGGCCTAAACTGAGGAAAAAATGTTTTTTTAGATATGTTTTTTGGGTGGGGGATATTTATTATAGCAAAAACTAAAAAATATTGCATTTTTTTCAAAATTGTCGCTCTATTTTTGTTTATAGCGCAAAAAAATAAAAACCGCAGAGGTGATCAGATACCACCAAAAAAAAACTCTTTGTGGGGAAAAAAGGACGCCAATTTTGTTTGGGAGCCACGTCGCACGACCGCGACACAGTGCCGAATTGTAAAAACCCCTTGGGTCATTTAGCTGCATATTGGTCCGGTCCTTAAGTGGATAATCACAAACATGGCAATTCAAGCATGTAAAATAGTAATACATGAAATGTTCTCTGGAAAGGTTTATAGCAGTTACTCGACATGACTACTTGCTGGAATTACAGGATTCTTCGCCCTTAATGGTCACTCTACACAAACTAGAAAGAACGTAAAACGTATGTTTACAATGAAATAGTTGTAATTTGGCGCGATCATTTTTGCGGCATGGGATCCTTGGTCTGCACATTCCACAAGGTGTGTCCTTAGCAGTAAATGTTACGTTCTATTTATATTTGAAGCAGAACCAGACTGAGCCACCACGTGGATCCATTCCCTGATCCTTAGGAAGAAACACTCTGGAAGGAAACCAACTCTAAATGAAAAGCACACACACAACTGTTTTCTGTTGGCTGCCTATTCATTACAGTCATATCATTTATAGAAACTCTGGAATAAAAAAGCCTCCCCTGAGCCTTCCCAAACCAACAACCTGCAGCTAAAGCAACAGAGCCGCCTGTTTACATCACCCTGGCTGCTTGCAATTATCTACAGGGCCCATCGGGTTCCGGGTTATCTGGGGATTGATGGACGTTCTGCTAACAAGAATCCAAATAAAAGTTCCCTTGCAAAGTGATACTGTCAGGAAAATCGAAATTCTTTTTCTTGGAAACAACAGAGAGGAGGAATGAAAGTAGATCCTGAGAAAATCGCAGCAATGCCAGAAAGTGTCAAGAGTCCGCCCTGGGAGGGTCATGCCGCGTACACACCATCAGTTTTCGGGTTGTAAAAAACTTTGGGCCGGATTCAGATACATTGGAGTATCTGTCGGCACAGCGTAACGTATCTCAGATACGGTACGCCGCCGTAACTTAGGGCGCAAGATCCCTATGCAGAAAGAACTTGCGCCCTTAGTTACGGCAGCGTAACGTATGTTTGTCGGCGTAAGCCCGCCTAATTCAAATGGGGATGATGTGGGCGTGTTTTATTTAAATTCACCGTGACCCCACGTATTTGACGTATTTTACGAACGGCGCATGCTCGAAATTAAGTCGTCATTGCTTTAGACGTGAACGTAACTTACGTACAGCCCTATTCGCGAACGACTTACGCAAACGACGTAAAATTTTCAAAACTCGACGCGGTAACGACGTCCATACTTAACATTGGCTACGCCTCATATAGCAGGGGTAACTTTACGCCGAAAAAAGCCTAACGTAAACGACGTAAAAAAATGCGCCGGGCGGACGTACGTTTCTGAATCGGCGTATCTACCTAATTAGCGTATTCATCGCGTAACTATACGGAAGCGCCACCTAGAGGCCAGCGTAAATATGCAGCCTAAGATACGACGGTGTAAGACACTTACGCCGGTCAGATCTTAGGGAAATCTATGCGTAACTGATTCTATGAATCAGTCGCATAGTTACAACCCCGCACTCTCAGAGATACGACAGCGTATCCGGAAATACGCCATTGTATCTCCTTTCTGAATCCGGGCCTTTGTTTTTTAAAAATGTAATTTAACCACTAGCCGACCAGCCGGCGGCGGCAGGTCGGCTCGGCTGCGCGAGATCACGTAGCTATACGTCATTTTGCATTTCAGCCAATAGGGGCGCGCCCCCCGCTCGCCCCTGGTGCCGACGCACGTGCCCGGCGGTCGCGATCACCGCCAGGCACCCACGATCGCTCGTTACAGAGTAAATACACAGCTCCCGGTCCTGTCAGGGGGAGAAATGACGGAACGTATGTTAATACAATGTATGAACAGTGATCAGTCATTTCCCCTAGTCAGTCCACCCCCCTACAGTTAGAACACACCCAGGGAACATAATTAACCCCTTCCTCGCCCCCTAGTGTTAACCCCTTCCCTGCCAGTGGCATTTTTATAGTAATCCAATGCATTTTTATAGCACTGATCGCTATAAAAATTCCAATGGTCCCAAAAATGTGTCAAAAGTGTCCGAAGTGTCCGCCATAATGTCGCAGTACCGATAAAAATCGCTGATCGCCGCCATTAGTAGTAAAAAAAAAATATTAATAAAAATGCCATAAAACTACCCCCTATTTTGTAAATGCTATAACTTTTGCGCAAACCAATCAATAAACGTTTATTGCGATATTTTTTTACGAAAAATAGGTAGAAGAAACCGGCCTAAACTGAGGAAGAAATTTTTTTTTTATATATTTTTGGGGGATATTTATTATAGCAAAAAGTAAAAAATATTTTTTTTTTTTCAAAATTGTCGCTCTATTTTTTTTTTATAGCGCAAAAACTAAAAACCGCAGAGGTGATCAAATACCACCAAAAGAAAGCTCTATTTGTGGGGAAAAAAGGACGCCAATCTTGTTTGGGAGCCACGTCGCACAACCGCGCAATTGTCAGTTAAAGCGACGCAGTGCCGAATCGTAAAAAGTGCTCTGGTCTTTGACCAGCAACATGGTCCGGGGGTTAAGTGGTTAAAGTCCCAAACCTCCCCCTCTTTTTTTATACATTTGGTTAATGTTATAGCCCAATGCAGGGTTCATATTTCATGATTTATTAATTCCATGATTGTAATTTGGTTCACTGTTTGTGCACATAGGCCACTTTTAATATACCGTATTTATCTTGCTATAATGCGCCCCGGCGTATAGCGCGCACCCCCGAACTTGAAGGAAAATTCCTGGAAAAAAAAATACTTACAGTTTGGATGCCCCTCGTTGGTGTCTTGCCCGTCGTCCATCGGCGTCCTCGTCAGGTCTGGCGTCCTTCTGCGGCCATCGTGGTGTCCTCCCCGTTCGATTCCCGGCTTCACGCGCTGTGTTTGAACCACTGCGCCGACATATACCGAGCGCAGTACACTCGGGTATAGTCGGGCAGGCTCGGCTCCTCTCACGTAAAGGACGTACAAGACGCACAGGACGTGACCGCGAGAGGAGCCGAGCCTGCCCGACTATACCCGTGTGTACTGCGCTCGGTATATGTCGGCGCAGTGGTTCAAACACATTGCGGGAAGCGGGTATCGGCGTATATCGCGCACCTACGATTTTGCCCTGGGCAAAAAAGTGCGCGGTATACGCCGATAAATACGGTAGTTCACGGTTTATGTTTATTCATTTATTTTCACATTTATGAGTGGTGATTAAGTGCCGGAGCGGCGATAACAGGAAGAAAATCGATGGAGACATGGCGGCGGAGGGCACAGAGGAGAACTTCGGTGGCTTCGATCTCAGGTAAGTCGATCATAATGAGCTAGTATGCTATGCATACTAGCTCATTATGACTTTCTCTTGCAGGTTTTTTTTTTTTTTTAATTAATGAGGGTTTACTTCCTCTTTAATTGTATTATAACTGTACTGTCTGCCTTTTATATTGTAAAGCTCTGCGTAAACTGTTGGCGCTGTATAAATCCTGTATAATAATAATCCTCTAAAGATATATAAGGCCGGGGATTTTTGGTGTTGGAGGCCCTGCTTAGTATCATCTTTCTGAAATACCCTTAAAATGTCATATTGGTAAATGGAAACGGGGGTAGAGCTTATCTCCCCATCCTCTGTACCTGTCAGTTACTGAGCTCATTTCCTGTCAGCATTGCCTGCGGCAAAGTATCAGAAGCATTGAGGAAGGAGGGAGAAGGGACACAGGTTAGGACTGACAAGTGATTGGCACAGCGATCAGATCCTGTCAGTGATCTGCTTCAATGACTCCATAGTTTTCATTGTTTTAGCCTAGGTTCACACTGCTGCGAATTCAAAATCGCGGTAAAATGCGCGATTTTACCGCGATTTCGCAGCCGCGATTTTGCCGCGATTTGCCTCGATTTCGGCCGCAATTTAATGTAAATCGAGGCCCGAAATCGCAAAAAGTAGTACAGGAACTACTTTTTGAAATCGCAGATGCGGCGTCGCACTGATTAGGACAGTGCCATTGCCGACAATTGCCGCCGATTTGAGATGCGATTTGACATGTCAAATCACATCTCAAATCGTTCCAAATCGTACCCAGTGTGAACCAGGGCTCAATGAGAATTCCAGGTTGCATACGGAAGTTCTAAACTACGGGACCCATTGGATGCCATGGCCAAATGTTGACACAGACGAGTCCAATGAGGAAAGAAATGACAGTGCTGTTTGCATTTGTAGAGAGAACTTGAGTCACATATATATATATATATATATACACCTACAGGTGTGAATTGCCTGTAATGTGGGACAGATGCTGCATCAAACACAATCACTTCCTTTGTAGTGTAAGATACATATTCATGGCAGCAGTTTAGAGATTGTGTGGGAGATATGCTGATCTGGAAGCAAAGAACATTTCACAACAACTGAAAACATAATTTTACAATTTAAAAAAAAAAAGCATCTAAAGTATATACAATACAGTGGAACCTCGGATTGCGAGTAACGCGGTTAACCACTTAAGACCCGGACCTTTATGCAGGTAAAGGACCTGGCCAGTTTTTGCGACTCGGCACTGCGTCGCTTTAACTGACAATTGTGCGGTCGTGCGATGTGGCTCCCAAACAAAATTGGCGTCCTTTTTTCCCCACAAATGGAGCTTTCTTTTGGTGGTATTTGATGACCTCTGCGGTTTTTATTTTTTGCGCTATAAACCAAAATAGAGCGACAATTTTGAAAAAAAATCTATATTTTTTACATTTTGCTATAATAAATATCCCCAAAAAAGATATAAAAAAACTTTTTTTTTCCTCAGTTTAGGCCGATACGTATTCTTCTACCTATTTTTGGTAAAAAAAAAAATCGCAATAAGCGTTTATCGATTGGTTTGCGCAAAATTTATAGCGTTTACAAAATAGGAGATAGTTTTATTGCATTTTTATTAATATTTTTTTTTTTACTACTAATGGCGGCGATCAGCGTTTTTTTTTTTTTTTTGTGACTGCGACATTATGGCGGACACATCGGACAATTTTGACACATTTTTGGGACCATTGTCATTTTCACAGCAAAAAATGCTATACAAATGCATTGTTTACTGTGAAAATGACAATTGCAGTTTAGGAGTTAACCACTAGGGGGCGTGAAGGGGTGACCTCATCTGTGTTTCTAACTGTACGGGGGCGGCGCAGGACGTGTGACGTCATTGATCGTGTTTCCCTATATCAGGGAACACACGATCGATGACGGCCCCACAGTGAAGAACGGGGAAGCTGTGTTTACACACAGCTCTCCTCGTTCTTCAGCCCTGCGGACCGATCGTGGGACTCCAGCGGCGATCGGGTCCGCGGTGGCCGCGGTCACGGAGCTTCGGACCGGGTCGCGGGTGCGCGACCCCACGGCTGGGCTTAAAGGGCAACGTACAGGTACGTGGATGTGCCCAGCTGTGCCATTCTACCGACGTATATCGGCGTGAAGGGGTCCTTAAGTGGATAAAGAGCGTTTCACAATACGAGCACTATATTTTAAAAAATCGTAACTCGGTTTGCGAGTGTTGTCTAGCACGATTCAAGCCAAAGCGTGTGCAGTACCGCGTTTGGCCTGATGTGGGGGGGGGGGCACCGGAGCCATTCGGAAATGCTCGGAAAGACACAAAAATACTGTTCCTGAGCCTTTCCGAGGTCAGTCAAGCTGTCCTTGGGCTATTTCCGAGGCTCTCCGGCACCCCCCACCTCTGGCCACATGCGGTATTGCATGCCATTGAAGTCAATGCAGAACAATTTTTTTTCGTTTCCATTGACTTCAATGGGGAAACTCGCTTTGATTTGCGAGTACTTTGGATTACGAGCATTCTCCTGGATCGGATTATGCTTGTAATCCGAGGTTCCAATGTACACTATATGATCAGACGGTTGTGGATACCATAAGGACCTACCATATGGGCAAATTTATGTGGGCCACCCCTTCAGATGAGTTCAGGTGTTTCCAGTGAATGGTATTGTTGATACTACAGTACACAAACACATTTTGGAGGATTGTGCGCCTCCAACCTTGTGATACCAGTTTGAAGAAGGCCCTTTACTATTCCGCCATGACTGTAACCCTTGTGCACAAGCCAGCTCAATGAAGACATAGTGGTAGATTCACGTAGAATGGCGTAACTTTGTGCGGGCGTAACGTATCCTATTTACGTTACGCCTCCGCAACTTTTACAGGCGAGTGCCGTATTCTCAAAAAAAAGTTGCGGCGGCGTAGCGTAAATAGGCCGGCGTAAGCCCGCCTAATTCAAATTGTGAAGAGGTGGGCGTGTGTTATGTAAATCAGGCTTGACCCGACGTGATTGACGTTTTTCCCGAACGGCGCATGCGCCGTCCGTGGAATTTCCCAGTGTGCATTGCTACAAAGTACGCCGCAAGGACGTCATTGGTTTCGACGTGAACGTAAATGACGTCCAGCCCCATTCACGGACGACTTACGCAAACGACGTAACTTTTTCAAATTTCGACGTTGGTACGCCGCATTTACGCCACCATATAGCAGGGTAACTATACGTCGGGAAAAGCCTAACGTAAACTGCGTAACTGTACTGCGTCGGCCGGGTGTACGTTCGCGTATCTAGCTGATTTACATATTTCGACACGTAAATCAGCGTACACGCCCCTAGCGGCCAGCGTAAATATGCAGTTACGATCCGACGGCGTAAGTGACTTACGCTTGTCGTATCTAATAGATATCTATGTGTAACTGATTCTAAGAATCAGGCGCATAGATACGACCGGCCGGACATAGAGATACGACGGCGTATCTCCTCTGAGAATCTGGCCCATAGGCGTTGATTTACTAAAATTGAAGCATGAAAATCTGGTACAGCTGTGCACGGTTCAATTGTACGATTTGTCATGCAACTTTGGGAATTAAAAGTCATATCCCATGTTTTCCAATGATAACCATTCAACTATGTACAACCTAAAGTTGCAGCGACTTCAATATATTTCATGCACTACCATAAGGCCCGTACACACGAGCGGATATTCCGACCACAATTGTGTGATGGACTTGTTTTGTTGGATAATCCGACCGTCTGTACGCTCCATCGGACAATTGTTGTTGGAATTTCCGACAACAAATGTTGGATGGTCATGCTCTCAATTTGTCCGACAACAAATGTTTTCCGTCGGATTATCCGATTGTGTGTACACAAGTCCTTCGGAATAAAATCCAAAGTACAAACACGCATGCTCCGAACCAATGCTAACCATCAGACAACATTAGCAGACGTTTCCCAAAGGGTGGCGCTAAAGAGCTGAAAAACCACGTAGTTTTGTGTATGTTGGCTGAAAAAGTTCTACCGTCTTTATGCAGAACAAGTTCACGGCCAACGCCTTTCGGACAAAAATCCACTTTAGACTTCAATGTTAACCCTCAAAAGTTGCATGAAAGTTGTGCCTGAATGTTTTACATGCAACAGATCTCCATTATCTTTGGTCAAAGCCACAGTCGCATTCAAGTCATACCCATCCAAAGTTGCATTAAAGTTGCACTTTAAAGTCGAGCTACTTTGGAGTAATACAAGTGTGAATAGAGCCTGAAGGCTTCCATGCAGACCTGAACCAGATTTTGCACTCTTCAACTTTAGAAACACAACACCATTGTTTGATGAGTTTGGTGTGGAGAAACTCAGGCGGCCTGCACATAGTCCTGACCTCAACCCTGCTAAACACCTTTGGGATGAACTAGAATGCCAAATGTGAGTAAGATCTTCTGATCCAACATCGGTACCTGACCTCACAAATGTTCTTTTTGGCTGAATGGGCACAAATTCAAAAGCCTCGTACACGCGCTCGGTTTTCTCGGCAAGAACCAGCAAGAAAACTGCTGGCAGAGCTTTCTTGCC